>NW_003207414.1:67395-72623 GCF_000006405.1 Perkinsus marinus ATCC 50983 | reverse complement strand
GGCACCAACGCCACCCTAGCCGGGAACGGCGACATCAACAATTTCCCAATCGTCTCCAAAACTTGTTGCTTATCCGAGAGGTCGATCACAAAAATGATATCAAAAACAACGCGCCTTAGCGGAGCGATGCCGCGTTGCCCCGTCATCATCATCTGCACCAACAGATTCAAATCGTCCGACCATCTGCTTGTCTGAGGGTCCTTACGCACGTTGTACACATATGTAGGCCCAACCCCATCAACTGAGGCTCGCCATTCAAGGCGCCTAGTTTCTGGCAAACGTGTGGTATTGCGAACCAGACGAGCCGCCTCGGCCTCGTCCATTCCGAGTGTGACGAGTTCCTCAACAGCTAGATAGATAGGTAGTAGTTTTTCCAATATCGGGTGCAACGACATCAGCATTTCGTCAATGATATCATCACCATTTAACACGAACATCGATCTCGTTTGCCCCTGGCCCTCCAACACCCTCCGCATCTCCTCTTCTTCGTTTTTCTCAACAAGAATATGGCTCAGTTCTACAACTCTAGCTGGGAAATCTTCAACAATTGCAACCGCCTTGCTGAGATTCCTCTCGGCCGCCTTTAGTAGTTGAGCTCCGATAGACTTCAACTCCCACGCTTTCAGCTTGCGGTCAGCCGGACTCAAAATTTTCTCCAATTTTAGGTTCGTTTTAGCCCGGGTAAAATCAACCCCGGGAAATCGTTCGTGTAACTTTTCCCAACACACTCCTACCTCCTGCTGCGGCGTGTCACCACCTTCGTCACCATCTGCTTTCCTGTCCTCAGCCGAGGCTTTATACTCCGAATTTTTGATACTCAGGCTAACACCATAGCCCGAAACCAGTTCCTGGTGTTCAATCTTTCCAGAATCATCGTGACGGAAAACAACACGACAGCCGATGCAGCATCCACCGATGAAAGCCTTCAACACCAACTGCGTAGCAGAGCTCTTCGCTTCGCCGTAGACCACAACAGTCGTCGTTGCATCTGAGAGAGAGAAAATACGATGACCCTCGCTTTCCTCAGCAGCTGAGCTCAGGAATTTCCAAAGCTAATTATAGAAATTTCTGTAGGGGTATACAGAAACCATCGAAAATTCCCCAAAATTTCCTCAGAAATTTTCCATGTAGTTGACGATATGCATATTTTCCCAGAGTAAAATATATGATCGCTTTCCTCAGCAGCTGAGCTCGGGAATTTTCCCACTAACTATAGAAATTCGGGTAGAAGTGTACCAAAAACCATCAACAATCTCTCCAAATTTTTTAATTATCACCAACATAATACATGTTCTCCCCGACTGAATCTACGCGGGGGGCAAACACTCGTATGGAGTTTCACCACCCTAGTGATATGTTTCACTTTCACATTTCACGACTACTGCATATCACCGCGAATAATATCGCGTTTTTTACAAAGTATTCCGACGCCACTTCACGTAAAACGAATGAAACCGCAATTTCCCCAAAACTCACCGCGGCCGTTTCCAGCCTGGACCTCCACGCCGAATTCGTCCGCCGTAAAATTGTCCTTTTTCCTCACAATGCAAACTCCCTCCGGTAGAGCACACCCTTTCCTCAGCCCATCCCCCGTTACTTCAACCAAAACCGACATACCGCGCTCGCAGTTTCGTACCAAATCTCGCGCAAGTGATCGATGAAATTCCACCATCGGCGAAAAATATTTATTTTTCACCATAAAATGCATCAGCGATTTCACTCCTCGAGATTTCAAAAACGACTCCGCTGGTTTTTCACCCAATAGAAACTCCCTGGCTTGTCCACCGCTAAGATGCGATAAAAACTCCACTTCTTGCGAGGCCGTGCTAACCGCCACCCACGGCGACTGCAACGACACCGACACCCTATGTGCGTTTGTTGGAAGATAACAGCCACAGTAGAGCGTCAATAAGACGATTATCATCATGATAATGATAAAAACGCTAAGTCGCGACTAGAGGGAGAGTAGATGGACATGTTGGTGACAATTTTCGGGAAATTTTTGTTGGTCTCTGTACATTTCCACCCGAATTTCTGAGGAAACTCCTGAGCTCAGGTGCTGAGGAAAGCGATTACATATATTCCTACTCCAACACTGTATAGGAAACTCCTGAGCTCAGGTGCTGAGGAAAGCGATTACATATATTCCTACTCCAACACTGTATAGGAAACTCCTGAGCTCAGGTGCTGAGGAAAGCGATTACATATATTCCTACTCCAACACTGTATAGGAAACTCCTGAGCTCAGGTGCTGAGGAAAGCGATTACATATATTCCTACTCCAACACTGTATAGGAAACTCCTGAGCTCAGGTGCTGAGGAAAGCGATTACATATATTCCTACTCCAACACTGTATAGGAAACTCCTGAGCTCAGGTGCTGAGGAAAGCGATTACATATATTCCTACTCCAACACTGTATAGGAAACTCCTGAGCTCAGGTGCTGAGGAAAGCGATTACATATATTCCTACTCCAACACTGTATAGGAAACTCCTGAGCTCAGGTGCTGAGGAAAGCGATTACATATATTCCTACTCCAACACTGTATAGGAAACTCCTGAGCTCAGGTGCTGAGGAAAGCGATTACATATATTCCTTTTCCAACACTGTATAGGAAACTCCTGAGCTCAGGTGCTGAGGAAAGCGATTACATATATTCCTACTCCAACACTGTATAGGAAACTCCTGAGCTCAGGTGCTGAGGAAAGCGATTACATATATTCCTACTCCAACAACACTGTATAGGAAACTCCTGAGCTCAGGTGCTGAGGAAAGCGATTACATATATTCCTACTCCAACAACACTGTATAGGAAACTCCTGAGCTCAGGTGCTGAGGAAAGCGATTACATATATTCCTACTCCAACAACACTGTATAGGAAACTCCTGAGCTCAGGTGCTGAGGAAAGCGATTACATATATTCCTACTGCAACACTGTATAGGAAACTCCTGAGCTCAGGTGCTGAGGAAAGCGATTACATATATTCCTACTCCAACACTGTATAGGAAACTCCTGAGCTCAGGTGCTGAGGAAAGCGATTACATATATTCCTACTCCAACACTGTATAGGAAACTCCTGAGCTCAGGTGCTGAGGAAAGCGATTACATATATTCCTACTCCAACACTGTATAGGAAACTCCTGAGCTCAGGTGCTGAGGAAAGCGATTACATATATTCCTACTCCAACACTGTATAGGAAACTCCCGAGCTCAGGTGCTGAGGAAAGCGATTACATATATTCCTACTCCAACACTGTATAGGAAACTCCTGAGCTCAGGTGCTGAGGAAAGCGATTACATATATTCCTACTCCAACACTGTATAGGAAACTCCTGAGCTCAGGTGCTGAGGAAAGCGATTACATATATTCCTACTCCTACACTGTATAGGAAACTCCTGAGCTCAGGTGCTGAGGAAAGCGATTACATATATTCCTACTCCAACACTGTATAGGAAACTCCCGAGCTCAGGTGCTGAGGAAAGCGATTACATATATTCCTACTCCAACACTGTATAGGAAACTCCTGAGCTCAGGTGCTGAGGGAAGCGATTACATATATTCCTACTGCAACACTGTATAGGAAACTCCTGAGCTCAGGTGCTGGGGAAAGTGATTACATATATTCCTACTCCAACACTGACAGGACCATCCAAACACAACCTCAAAACAACCACTTCAAGAAATCCCATTTAAACGGCGATTAATAAAATCAACATTATTCTCCAAAACCCATCCCTCACAAGCCAAGCTCAGCCTTAAGCTCAGCGGCAACCCTCCTCATCTGTTCCATAGTCCCAGCAGTAATGCGAATAAATCCCGGAAATCTACCGTGGATATCTCTGAGAAAAAAAAACAACTTTAAAAATGCACTCGCCAAGATTCGAACCCACGACCTCAGAAAAATATCCCTCTTGGTCATGCGCTCTACCACCTCAACTGGTGACACTCCTGGAGGCATCTTCACACACAAAAAGTTGCCCCCGCCAGCCCTCGCTTCCAATCCAGCCGATTTGAGATCTTTCACCAGCCAATCGCGAGCATTGCAAACCTCAGCCGCATAGCGCATGTAAAAAGGACGATTCTTGAGAGCCTCACAAGCAGCCAGTTGCGCCAGCATATTCACCGACTTGGTGTTATACAATTTCTTCATTTCTGAAAAAAAGGGAAATAGCACTCGTATGGTAAACTACATGTGTTGGTGACAGTATTAAAATTCTGACGAATTTTCGAGTGTCGGAAAAATTTCTCAAAAATTTTCTCACGAGTATATTATATTTTCCCACAGTGAGTGTGTTTTTCCGTTTTAAACCAGTGTGGAGAAATATGCACATGGTCAACTACATGTGTTGGTGACAGTATTAAAATAGTTATTCATCTTTGTATATCTTCTACCCGAATTTCTACAATTAGTGAGGAAACTCCTAAGCTCAGCTGCTGAGGAAAACGAACGTGTACTCCAGCGCTGATATTTCCCACCACGGAAAAAAAACTGTCGATGAAGTTAACACGTTAAAACGCGGAGCAACTGACAGCTCCTCTGAGGCACTTCGTAGTGAAATCCGCGCAATAAACCTAACTTTGAAAAAAAATGTAAAAAACTCTGAAAACTCCTGAAAAAAATTCCGAAAAAATGCAAAAAAACTGTAGAAAATTATAGAAAACTGAATAAAAAACTGTGAAAACCCCTGAAAAAAAATTCCGAAAAAATGCAACAAAACTGTAGAAATTTCTCGAAAACTGAATAAAAAACTGTGAAAACTCCTGAAAAAAATCCGAAAAAGGCAAAAAAAACTGTAGAAAATTATAGAAAACTGAATAAAAAACTGTGAAAAACTCTGAAAATCCTTGAAAAAATTCGAAAAAATGCAAAACACTGTAAAAAAAACTACACTGGAATTTCACCCGTTTTACGTGAAGTAGCGTAAAACTCCGTGAAAAACGCGATATTCGCGCTACACATTATTCCTGAAATATGTTTTTCACAAGTGCTTTTCATATCGCGGGTGAAACTACACTGCTAATCGACAACCCTTTCCCTTCACCTTTAATAGTATCCTCATGCGCCATCAGAAATCCAATACGTAACGCTGCTAACCCAAAACACTTCGAAAATGTTCTGGTAACCACTAGATTCGGCAACTCTCTAACGAGGTGGGCTGAAGTCGGTAACTTTGCGAATTCATGATAAGCCTCATCTAAAAGAATCCAATAATAAAACCCACAC
>NW_003207414.1:61344-67295 GCF_000006405.1 Perkinsus marinus ATCC 50983 | reverse complement strand
ATTACATATATTCCTACTCCACAACACTGTATAGGAAACTCCTGAGCTCAGGTGCTGAGGAAAGCGATTACATATATTCCTACTCCAACAACACTGTATAGGAAACTCCTGAGCTCAGGTGCTGAGGAAAGCGATTACATATATTCCTACTGCAACACTGTATAGGAAACTCCTGAGCTCAGGTGCTGAGGAAAGCGATTAGATATATTCCTACTCCAACACTGTATAGGAAACTCCTGAGCTCAGGTGCTGAGGAAAGCGATTACATATATTCCTACTCCAACACTGTATAGGAAACTCCTGAGCTCAGGTGCTGAGGAAAGCGATTACATATATTCCTACTCCAACACTGTATAGGAAACTCCTGAGCTCAGGTGCTGAGGAAAGCGATTACATATATTCCTACTCCAACACTGTATAGGAAACTCCTGAGCTCAGGTGCTGAGGAAAGCGATTACATATATTCCTACTCCAACACTGTATAGGAAACTCCTGAGCTCAGGTGCTGAGGAAAGCGATTACATATATTCCTACTCCAACACTGTATAGGAAACTCCTGAGCTCAGGTGCTGAGGAAAGCGATTACATATATTCCTACTCCAACACTGTATAGGAAACTCCTGAGCTCAGGTGCTGAGGAAAGCGATTACATATATTCCTACTCCAACACTGTATAGGAAACTCCTGAGCTCAGGTGCTGAGGAAAGCGATTACATATATTCCTACTCCAACACTGTATAGGAAACTCCTGAGCTCAGGTGCTGAGGAAAGCGATTACATATATTCCTACTCCAACACTGTATAGGAAACTCCTGAGCTCAGGTGCTGAGGAAAACGATTACATATATTCCTACTCCAACACTGTATAGGAAACTCCTGAGCTCAGGTGCTGAGGAAAACGATTACATATATTCCTACTCCAACACTGTATAGGAAACTCCTGAGCTCAGGTGCTGAGGAAAACGATTACATATATTCCTACTCCACCTCCTCTACTTACCTGTAGGGTTATTCGGGGATATCAAATAAATCACTTTAGGATCAACTTCGGCAATTTTTTCTCTCAGTTCACCTACACATAAAAACCGTTAAAAAATATTCATAATAATTTCCCCATACTTTCATCATTGCAAAATGGGTCCTTCAGCTCCATCTTCACATGCTGGGCGTGACACCCCTCTATGAAAATTCCAACCTGTCACCACAATGCCAAAAATGCACATCATGAAACGCTTCGCTCCGCTAGCCCCGATACAGCACATTTCCAGTATGAAATCAATGCCTTTTCACGTATCAATCTTCTTTAACCGCTGTAAATATAATAATATTTTCGGGCGAGCGAGATTTACAAATCCATGTCAACTGCATAAGAACAATTTTATGAAAGTATTATACTAGTAGCTATAGTAGTATATTGGACTTTCACCCGTTTTACGCGAAGTGAAATGTGAAATATGTTTTCCACATCACTCCATTATAATAGTAACTATTAGAATACGTCCAACACTTCGAAACCGAAAAAAGAAAAATGCGAAAAGCAGTCACCAACAAAAAGCTTACTTGCGGGTAACTCGGCTGAGGAACCAACGCCTTGTCCCCAGGGGCCAGAAAGGTGTCCATTATCAAGCGAAGTGCATCATCACTGAAAATGCATACCTCGTCAACCACTCGGAGAAGAAAAAATTTTTCGGAAAAAAATTTTCTGAGAAAAATTTTCGGGAAAAAAATTTCGGAAAAAAAATTTCGGAAAAATTTTTCGGGAAAAATCAACAATGTGTTGGTAACAATATGAAAATTCCACACATTTTTATAATTATCGAGCAAACGCATCTGAGAAAAAAAACAAACATTTTCATACCTGCCGTTGTTAACCAATATATGTTTCTTATCCAATTTCACATGCTCAGTGATCCCATCCAGACACGCTTCACCAAAAAGATGAGGGTACCACGGCAAAGTCAAACGGCCATCCTGTGAGTGCAGAAAGCTCACGAGCTTGTCAGTGATCGCTCTTGGTGGAGGAATGGTCGCCTGAATGACTATAAGTTTGTAAAACCTCAGGCTTATGTGTTGAAGCCTGACAGTACTGATCAAAAGCCCTACAGTTTCATCTACATGATGAACGTGCGAACTGGCAGAGACGTAAAATCTCACGCCTTGGGCATATGTGTTGAGGACTTATAACAATCGAAAGGCCTAGGCCTTCCGATTGTTATAAGCCTTAAAACTGTAGACAGTTTTACACTGTAATTGTACTCTTACAGTTAGAGGTTACTCAATCAGTAGTGCATTAGAAGGCACCATATCTTCGAAGAGAAGAAGGTTACAACTTTTAACAAATACACGAATATTATTCGCGGTGATATGCAGTAGTCGTGAAATATATTTTTCACTAGTGTTTTTCATATCACTAGGGTGGTGAAAAAACTCCATTGTTAAGAATACTCTACGTAAATTGTGGTAAAGTACACACATGGTCAATTACATGTGTTGGTGGCAATATGAGAATTTTCAAAATTTTTTTTGGAAAATTCTCATTGGTTTTCGTAGACGCACAGTTAGTGAGGAAAGCGATCAGATAGCTAACACAGGTCAACCATATGCGTTAGTGAAAATACGAAAATTCCGATAAAATTTCTCTACACTTTTACCCAAATTTCCATAACTCCCGAGCTCAGGTGAGGAAACCAAACACATATTCCTCCAATACTAACAAAAACAGACTCTTGTCCCTACTTCGTTATAATCCAATTTTAGCGCATTTTTGAGGTCCTTGCTATCCCTCAAAACTTGGTTGAGACTGTCTGGAGGCGCGTACACCTTCACGTGGGATAATGGAGCGACCGGGCGAACACCTCGGGAAGGGGAAAAACGACCGACGCTGCGGATCAGCATACTGGTAGATAACGCTAAGGTGCAGAGAGAAAATAATAAAAATAAAACATCATAAAAATAATTTCAACTCATAAAAAAATATACAGAAAATTCGGAAAACAACCGAAAAAAAATTCCTACTACATTCACCTCGAAAAAAATTTCGAAAAAAAACTAGAGCCAAATTTTCCGTAACACTTCGCGATGGAGGGAAACGACCAACAGTGAAGACGAAACCAATACTTACCGTATGTGAATCAGAAAAAAAATAATAAAAAAATTATGGAAAACAATCGTAAAAATAACCTCAACTCTGAAAAAAATACAAAAAATTCACTGATGAGGACAAATAATGGGCAGAAAATATCCGATCGTGATAAATTCACAACGTTTTTATCATAAAAAATCCGGAATTTTTCTCCCAACCACCCGACGATTTAAATAATATCAAACACGACACTCAATAATCGTTCTCACAAATGCAAGGCCACAAAAGTATGACGAAAAAAGGAAGAAAACTACCCCGAGAGATCCCCGGTTCGATTCCCATGCCCTCTACTTTTAACTACAGCTTGCCCCTGCAAAGCCTTGTAGATGTATCATTAAAGACCACTCAGGAGAGTGCCGGTCATGATTATACGTGTAGATGATTAAAAAACATATCTTAGGTTCATCATGGTAAGATTCAGAATAGGCCCGATTATGGACCATCCGAGGCCAAAACGTATCTTAGGTTCCTCATGGTAAGATTCAAAATAGGCCCGATTATGGACCATCCTAGATCAAAACGTATCTTAGGTTCCTCATGGTAAGATTCAAAATAGGCCCGATTATGGACCATCCTAGGCCAAAACGTATCTTACGTTCCTCATGGTAAGATTCAAAATAGACCCGATTATGAACCATCTTAGATCAAAACGTATCTTAGGTTCCCCATGGAAAGATTCAAAATAGGTCCGATTATGGCCCATCTTCCAACCCAATTCCGTCACAAACAAATTTTTCAGCCCTTGTTCCGTAGCCGTCTGCCCGAACTCTTTCCTTGATTCTCAACTTTACCCGATATTAATAACCACTATACATATTTATAGAAGTGGGAATATTAGTGAGCAATGTCATTCAATGTTCTTGTGCACGCACGTGACGCGTTGAGGAAACTCTCAAGTGTGCAAGGGAAAATATATCGTCATTAATATGTTCGTGGCTGATGTCCTGTACTCGATCAGTTTTGGCCTTCAGGTCGTACTGATTACCTAGTGCGTTTACTTGATGTCTCTGTCTCATCACCCTATTCTGATGTATTCCTTCCGCGTACCTTCATCTTCCTGTCTTTGCTACTCGCTCCGTTAGCTTGCTCTTCCTCGCTAACGCCTCTAGGGTCTTTCAGTGCGGTCACTAGCGATTCTAGATCTTGGGTCGCTACATGGGGAGGTAAGCTTTACCGCTTGTAAGTCCCCTCGCTGAACCGTTTGAGTTTATTGAGATGGTGAACTCTTTAACCTTTGCACCGTAGTGTCGCGAGTAACGACAGGCAGGAAGGCCAGAGGATAGATATATGATGCTGAGATTAGGTGTTTGAGTTATCATTGCTGCTAATTAAATTGATACTATGAGCATGTGAGATAACTCCGTAGCCATCTGGCTCAAGTCTGTACTTTTACTCTCCATTTTTCACATGAGTACTAGTCGCGTTGAGGAACCGTCCAAACCAACCGAGTCGGCCGACCGTAACATAGTATAGCTAATACTACATAACATTTTTCTCCTTGCGTCTCCTTGCGGACTCTGTTTATTTGTATGACTGGTTGAGGCTGTTGATGGTCAACGTTTCACTACTTGTGACTCGTATATTCTACCATGTCAAACGTGTATAATTCTGTTTCCACTCCAAAAAATGGTCATGTTGTTAACTGTCGTCGATCCGTAAGGGAGCCGTTCTGGAGAAAAGTGGAGGTAATAGGAGCCTTCCATCAGTTTAAGGAGAGGAGAAGCTACGACAGTCTGTGGCTGCAAAACCTTAGTACAACAACGCACCAGAATCAAGTTCAGCTAATCGACCAGAATAGGCTTGATCTGATAAACGTCGATTTCCGTATAAGACGTTAACGGTCTTGTTGCAACTACTTCCAACAGTCATACCAACAGTACTGACAGTAGACTCGTCGGGCATCTCCAGCTACCAACCAGGCCAAAGTCGTCCTGAAGTTTAGGACCTAAGCCTCGACCTAAGGGTTAACACTAAGAACAGGTTCAGCAACATGTCCTGGCCTGTATTGATTTCTATTAGAATAGCCGTACTTGCAGGTTACAGGGAAATCATCCAGAAACCTATTATAATTTATAGGATGGATTATATAGGCTATAATGTTCCCAGCGGGAACTCGTTCTGAATCTCCCACATAATTAGGAACACATTTGTGAATCAGTTCCCCATGGAAATGTAAAGGTATTCGTTGGTCGTCGTCTTTATAAAGGTATTTATTGGTCGTCGTCGTCTTTACAAAGGTATTCGTTCGTCGTCGTCGTCTTTATAAAGGTATTTGTTGGTCGTCGTCGTCTTCATAAAGGTATTTGTTGGTCGTCGTCGTCTTCATAAAGGTATTCGTTGGTCGTCGTCTTTATAAAGGTATTCGTTGGTCGTCGTCGTCTTTATAAAGGTATTTGTTGGTCGTCGTCGTCTTCATAAAGGTATTCGTTGGTCGTCGTCTTTATAAAGGTATTCGTTGGTCGTCGTCTTTATAAAGGTATTCGTTGGTCGTCGTCTTTATAAAGGTATTCGTTGGTCGTCGTCTTTTTAAAGATACCACCGTCTCATACATTACATGCACGCCATATATAAATCAAGTCCGAAAATTGCGTACCGCAATCACAACCCTTTATGCATTTCCAACACCTTCTACGAAGAGCCCCCGTTTTCACGATCTCGTCGAACCATACCTTGCCCAATTCTCGCCAGTGGCGAGTCGCCAATCCTCTCACAATTTCCATCAATGCCGTTATACATCCCACAACTCAACAAATAATAACAACAAACTGAAGCTATTCGTTAATACCAAATCCCTCTAGTCCAAAGCCCC
>NW_003207414.1:56039-61244 GCF_000006405.1 Perkinsus marinus ATCC 50983 | reverse complement strand
ACTAGACATTCATTAGTTGTTAAAATCAGTGTTCATATATTCGTTAAGTACTTTGGACTTGTGAATTGAGCTGATTAATGGAGTTAAATTTAAGGTACTACGATTTTAGTTTCTTCAGCTTGAGTTAACTAAGTTACTTAAACGTGACTTAACTAAGTTACTTAAACGTGACTTAACTACGTTACTTACACTTGAGTGATGAAAGACTTACTCAACACGTGAGTAATGGAGTTTCACCACCCTAGTGATATGAAAAACACTTGTGAAAAACATATTTCACAACGACTTCGAATATCGCATTTTTACCCACTTCACGTAAAACGGGTCGTGAAACTCCAAAGAACTAAGCCGACGCTCCGTGATTTCAGCTCTAACAGCCACACTCCCAAGGTTCGGCATGCAAACCTACATGCTTTCCCAACGTTCCACAAACCGCCAAAGCCCCGCTCTTTCAGCTGGTCTCCTCTGATAATTTCCAAACCAATTTCAGCGCCGAAATCATTTTTCAGCCGGTCCGCCAATTTCTCTATAAACTTGATATACCTAATTGCATTTACTTACTCTGTTATTCATGAGTTTCTCACGTTGTGGTATTAAGATAGTTGGTGGGCATTTCCGTCAAGAATGCTGCCATTCTTATGCCGTCAACAACACGGCTAATTCTCTCCTTCGGTAATGCACCCTCCGGAGACCAAATCATGATCGTCGAGTTTTCTTGCTTTTTGACTTTACCATTTTTGAAATTCAACAAGTGTGACGCTCGCCCGACCGCTATGGCTGTCACCACAGCATCAGCTCGCGTTAAGCCCAATGCATATGCAGCAAAGGGTTGATCGTTCATGCCAGAAAACTGCGGGAACTTCACCAAAGTCTTCGAAACCACATCCGGGCGCGCAGCACTGAAAAACACTCGGTGTGGTCGATGGACCTTCTCGTGAGTTTCGAGTGATATATATTGGAGTTTCACGACCCGTTTTACGTGAAGTGGCGTAATACTCCATGTGAAAAACGCGATGTGAAGTAAATTGAAAACACTTCGCGAATAACACGCGAGAAATCACTCCACGCGTTATTCTCTGCTCACATGCGTTTTTCGCGGTGTGAAATGCGAAATATATTTCTCACCAGTGTTTGTCATATCACATACGAAACTCATGTAAACATATATATAGTAGAACAGACTATATAGTATATTGGAACTTCACCCGTTTTACGTGAAGTGGCGTAAAACTCTCTGAAAAACGCGATATTCGCGGTGATATGCAGTAGTCGTGAAATATATTTCTCTCTCACTAGTTCTTCTCATATCACATACGAAGCTCATGTGAACTATAGTATATTGGAGTTTCACGACCCGTTTCACGGGAAGTGGCGTAATCAGTGTGAGAATATATGTTTCCTTTCCTCAACTGAGCTCGTAATTTTTCTGAATATGCCCTTTAAATCTACACAATTTTGGTTAGGAATATATACCATAACTAACGATAATTTCTCAAAATTTCTATATTCCTGGCAGCACATGTAGTTGACCATGTGCATATATTCCCATCACACTGGGCGTAATACTCACTGCACTATGCAGTGACTTCTGGAAGATACTCCCGAGAGTTTTCTGAGACCCCAATAGTCAGTAAAATAATAAGAGTATATAAAACGCGTTCTCGTGAGAACTCAACAGAGCTCGATTGAGCCTCCTCAGACTTACTTGTTGTTTCTTGAGGCCTCCGACGGTATGCATATGATTACCAATTTTCTGAAACTATTCCCATCCTTCACATACGCCACTGCCTGAGTTTCGCACGAGTCCTCTGTAGAACCTGAAAAATTCTGAGTGAAAATTGTCGAAAATGTTGAACAATTGAGGAGAATTGAAGAGAAAATTGTTGAAAATTCTGAGAACAATTTTCATATTCAAACCTGAAAATTTTCCGGAAAATTTTATTTTTCAGTGAAAAAGCTCTCACCTACAATTGAAATTCTACTGTAGGAAATATGCACAGAAAATTTTGGGAATTTTTTATCGGTTTCTGTACACTTCTATCCACATTTCTATAGTGAGCGAAAAGAAAACTCCCGAGCTAAGCTGAGGGGAGCAAACACATACTCTACTGTGGAAAAATATGCACATCATCAACTACATGAAAAAATTATGAGCAAATTTTGGGAAATTTTTATTGGTTTCTGTACACTTCTACCCAAATTTCTATAATTCGCTTTGGAAACTCCCGAGCTCAGGTGCTGAGGAAAGCGATTACATATATTCCTACTCCAACACTGTATAGGAAACTCCTGAGCTCAGGTGCTGAGGAAAGCGATTACATATATTCCTACTCCAACACTGTATAGGAAACTCCTGAGCTCAGGTGCTGAGGAAAGCGATTACATATATTCCTACTCCAACACTGTATAGGAAACTCCTGAGCTCAGGTGCTGAGGAAAGCGATTACATATACTCATACTCCAACACTGTATAGGAAACTCCAGGGCTCAGGTGCTGAGGAAAGCGATTACATATATTCCTACTCCAACACTGTATAGGAAACTCCTGAGCTCAGGTGCTGAGGAAAGCGATTACATATATTCGAACTCCAACACTGTGAGAGTACCTACCAGCTCGGATGAAATTATTCAATTGTTCTCGAATGCCCTCAGGAAGCAACGACTGGGATTCCTTCGCGAAGGCCTGGAGGGCCGCTTTCTGGCCGACAATGAACAGCGGAGCCGACGGCGGCACTTCGTCGTTGTCTACGAACTTCAACTGCTCACCCGACATGAACTCCTCCAAAGGATCGTACACCCTCACACGCTTAGGGGTACTCATATTGATGGGAACAACGGGCTTGTGATGAAGAACACGACAAGAGCACTTCACTGCTGCATCCAGTGTTGTGATATATGCTCGCTTTCCTCAGCTGTTTCCTCACTAACTATAGGAGTTCATATACGAACTAGGGTAGGAGTGTACAGAAAGCAACAAGAATTTAGCCAAATTTCCTCAGAATTCTCATATTGTCACCAGCATATGTGGCGGATATGTAACAAAAAAAATAAAACATAAATAAAATAACATATGTATTTTCCCACACTGGCTACATCTGGTATCCCAAACTAACCATAGGGGAACGAAAATGTTGATACTGCTGAGCATGCTAATGAGTGTAAAACATCACTGCTCCGCCACCCCATCGTTATAGGAGCAGCGATCAGTTCATAGACAGTTTGACGATCGTCTGGGAATAGATTGAGAAATCGATACAGGCACAAGTAAGAAAGCTATGGTCAAAGACAACCTTGAAGGAGTTGTAGAGAACTAACGATATAAAAGCCGACCCGCAACTGAAATGGGAGAAGGAGAGCCTTGAGACTATAGCTAACTCGTAATGATCGATCAACATAGTATGGTAGTATCATCTGCATCATACAGATGATATTATCATCAGTGGTGTACGATACTGCTGCATCACCATTGTCGCTGTCCCCATCCCCCGTAGAACAGGATATGTCTCTCAAGGCTGAAGACCTCCCGCAGCTGAGCTTATGTTGAAGATAGTCTTCGTCGGCTAAGTAAAACGGAGATTGAGCACATCAATGTCAATGAGTATAATTTCTCAGGTAAAACCACTATGAACTGCGGCGGCACGCATGTACATAGAGTTGCACGCATGAACACGGTAGAAATTGTGCAATAAAAGACATTGGGTGACACAAGCCTTCGAAAACAGTGTCCACCTCACGCTCGGAACATAAACGCCAAAGGTATCAAATCTGTTCTATGTTACCGACTTTGAGATCTTGAAAATATTTTGGTATCTACTCTCACTACTACATCATTGTTGGTATTGGTATTTGCATCATGTTGTTGGTAACTTATTTCGGGTTGTGCTATTCATTAGTATCCACACCTCACAATTCTCGTCAATCCCCAGTAGTTTTCCATGGGGTCCTCTCGCCTCGAGAGTCTCGAGGCGTACTGTTGGCACTCCTGCAAACAATGTCGGCCACAGTTAGAGTGTTTTACAGGCTAGTGGTCGCGGTAGAATATTCCTGATGATAGTCATGTCACTAGAACAGTCAGCTGATGCCGTTCTTGGCTACAGAAGTGATTTGATGAGATCGCTTGCACAGTAGTCTACTGTTACTATACACCGATACACTCCAGAACACAACGGACTTTATATTCGATACAAGCATTAATGATGAATAATGAACTCCAGCAACAGCTCAAGTGGGACGGCTGAATCTGCATACATTGAATATGATATATTCACATATATGCTCTTGAGTATGTGAGCTTTTAAAATTTCGAGAGATTTTCACTCGGAAATTTCCGCCCGTGCCCAAAGGACAAACCCTGAGGGCCATACTTCGCCATAGGGTTCGAGTTTCCCACTGATGTGCTGATCCGTCTCCTCCTAGTCATATCAGCAGCGCTGTGGCCATCTCGATGAGGCGACACTTCATCTGCCAAAGACTCTCCCGAGGCAACTGAATATTGAACTCACTCGGCTCATCGCCGATTACACTAGGCCTAGTCAAACTGTTGATGTCCGGGAGAACGACCACACCATCTGATGCACGAGTCAATATTCTTAAGCTTGAATTTCGTCACCTTTTGAAATCGAACTCCTCTCTGCAAGCGCTTTCAGAAGACCCTGAGGTGCGGCTTTCAATGGCTGAGACGAACTTTTCGATAATAAACGGCTCATGTGATCGACCTACTCCACAACGATAGTCCTTGAGTATATCAGTTGTCCGCATGATCTCTTCGGCCATCGACGCACGCCGCCGCCTCGGGACCACGGCTACTGTCTCATCTTGACCACTTGATGATGATGGTTGCCCTGTTGCATCACCTAAACACTTGATGTATACAATGCGCGTTGTTTGCAGACCCAAAATACGTGTGCAGAGGTAACGATTTTGAATATATATATTTTACTCCTTAAACTCTATAATCAGTGAAAAAACTCCTGAGCTCAGCTGAGTACAGCGAACATATATTCCACCAGCATTGCTAAAACGTACTTTTGCATGACAATCGGCGTAGTGATGTTGACGGGGCATCACTACGATGGCTCCCCACAGAGCCACGCCGCGTACCTGATGTGACCTTAGCGGACGATAAGATATTCGACCTCACCTGAGGTGAGTGATTGAAAAACGTCAGGATTTTTCGATGAGCTCAAACTCCCAGACATCATCGAA
>NW_003207414.1:50242-55939 GCF_000006405.1 Perkinsus marinus ATCC 50983 | reverse complement strand
CTCCGACGGAAACCACACGACTTGCAGCCATAGTGTCTTCCTCCATTTCCCTATAGAAAACGGACTTCACTTTGTTACCCTCGCAGGCCCTCACTCGTCCTCTGGCTCAGTCTCAGGCGGTGACGTCCCGGGCATCAACTGCGATAGCCTCACGCTTCGCATCGACTGATATCGTTCTTAGAAAAAATTCATCCCAACTGTGATGGAGTATATGCTCGCTTCGTTGATTATTATAGAAGTTCACATACGAATTCGGGTAGAAGTATAGAGAAACCAACAAGAACCTCCCAAAATTTTAATATTGTCACCAACACATGTAGCTGGCCATGTGCATATTTTTCCCACACTGTTCATCCCGATGATTCGACTCGTTGTTCGCTCACTCATAGAGTTTCTCCGTTCTCCCTCTTGCGTGTCTTGTGTTACACTCGGAAAATGATGGCGATTTTCTTGCAGTACTATAATCGAGTCACCTGCCCGAATACTCCAAAACAGTCGAAATGCTCCCGACCTTTGATGAGGAGCAACTCATGTGGGGGATTGGTGAGAAGCATTGGGTGACACATGGTGACACCGGCAATTCCATCAGGACTGATACCAATAAAGTACCGCAGTTAGAAGGCTTCCTACCCCTCGTCATCATCGTCATCTCCTCGGGCTTCCGGCGTGAGCACATACTCAACAGTGCGAACTATCGCGACCGGCAGTGACCCATGTGTTCCTAAGTTCGAGATGATCGAACGATAGACTAGCGCGGAATTCTTCTACTGAGGAGATGCTTCTTGAGTTGGCCATAAGGTTTACCAATCCACGAGGCATCAACGGCTTCGATGCTGGTAAAAGCACAAAAAACGTTCGTAAAACGATGTTGGAATAAACATGCACACTTGTCGACTTATGGTAAAAGTAATTCCACTGATATTATTTTCTTGTATTACGCTTCGACAAAGCCTTATCAGTGCTCATGTACTATTACAAAGGCCGCGGTTGCGCACTTATACCGTGCTACGATGTCGCAATGAGCATGTACACTTATCGACTAATGGTAAAAGTAACTCCACTGATAATATCATCTTTTTCTGCTGTTCTGTTATGCTTAGACAAAGCCTTATCAGTGCTCATGCACCATTACAAAGGCCGCGGTTGCGCACTTATACCGTGCTACGATGTCGCAATGAACATGCACACTTATCGACTAATGGGAAAAGTAATAGTACTGAGGATCTACGTTAATCCCGATAAAGGGCACAAAGGGGTCTCCAGTCGCTCCTAGCCCGATTGACTGGTAGATTCACCTCGAAGTGTGCTTAAGAAGGCTTTCCACGATCGCCATGAAGCTCTCGCTTCGAAAGGCCTCCACCAAAACTCCAGTACACACCCTACTTGGCAACATGACCTGCAACCGACTGCGGACTGCCGTACACTCAACAGTTGCAATCACCTTGCCAGCTGCCCATCGACCGCAGCGATAAACCTCACGGTCGTGAGGGGCGGCCATTTCATCGACGAAAGCCGGGGTGGCGGCAGCGGAATCAGAGCGGATTGGGATGAGGCTACAGTGTCGGATATTCATTGCGCTTTTCTAGAAGCTTCCCTACTTAGCGAGTAGGGGTTCATTCTTAACGAGTAGTTCTTATCATAGAAAGATTCCGATAGTGTACAGAGATCGAGTAAGTATTTCCAAGAATTTCGCCATTTTCATCAATACACGTAGGTGGGCATGTGCATATTCTTCTCATACAGGACGCCAATTCCCTCACCGGTGGCTTTTCTCGTGGAAGAGTTCCGCAATAACGGGCGGACGGCGCGCGGCCAGAAAAGCTAGTGGGTCGCCGTAGTGCTGCTCGGCCAGGTCCACATTGAGAAGATGCTCTATAAGGCGCACCGCAAAGACCTGGCTCTGCGACAACACGGGTATGAGTTCAGGTGGTGGCACACCTGTCTAACGTCAGCTGAGGTCTCGCTACTCCCCTCGTTGCTTTGCAAGCTGGCGATAACCTAAAACCGGTCATCGCCGAGGATCGTCACAGCTATGGCAACCATTATAGCTCTGGCTCGGACGAATCCTGCGCGCCTTAGGTGACTGGCCTTGAGAGGATCTCCACGCAGATACCAAATTTTCTGGTCAGCCTGATAAAAGTCGACAGGCAAGGTTGTGATCAACAAGGACCTTCTTGTTCTTCCCCTCGGAACTGTTGTCTGTTCTATTCAAGCCGACACCTGATGAGGTGGTTCGGGTCCGTGAAACGAAAACCTGTTGGCACCGACCTAGTAGAGGGATGCTTGGGGATGGCAATGGACAGAGAATGAGTACCTCGACTTGAGATAATCGCAACAAGGAGGAATATATGTTCGCTTTCCCCAGCTGAGTCCAGGAGTTTCCTCACTAATTATAGAAGTTTACATACAAACCCGGGTAGAAGTGTATAGAGACCAATAGTGATTTCCAAAATTCCCTCGTAATTTTCACCAACACATGTAGTTGACCACGTGCATAATATCAACTACGTCGCTGTATGGTGTTGATCGGCACACTGAGCACCGCACTCACTTGCATTCGACAAGAGTTGGCGAACTGACGGAGGGTCTCAATCCCCGGTAGTTCACCACAACAGCACAACAGTACGAACTTCCGCTGCTTATACCTATTGCAGCTATGACTTTTGGCTTACTCAGCTGAACTCAGGAGTTTCCTCACTAATCATAGAAATTTTCAAAATTCCCTCAGAACTTCTACACTGTCACCAACAAACGAAGTTGATTTCCCACACTGCCAATGATATATTCAAAGAAAGAGAGCCTCACCGGTACCCAGGATTAGGGTGAGTGAGAGCCTTCAGAGGTGGTGGAAGAGTAGTCTCGGTAATTGATGATCGCCGTTTTGGCTTATCTGGCAGGGCGATCGTTCCCGTGGTGAGCCATCGAGTCGCTCTCACTGTCAGCTTCTCGGTTGAGTTGTGCTTCCTTGTTGGTCTCCTCAAGCTCCAGCTGAGCCCGTACTTGCGCCCTGCTGCGATAACTGATTATAATCACGATGGAAGTTTCTCACTTCAACTTTTTTGCTGTATAGGGGTCCATGATAAGCTGGTGTATATCATCTACTGGGAGAGCCCCACTGTTGAGCACCTTCACAGAAGCTCGACAACAGTAAGATATTATCATCATAAGCGTCTTGTGTTGAGAGCAGTGTTGGAATATATGTTTGGCTTCCTCAACTGAGCTCGTAAGTTTCCTCACTGCGTTATGGAAATCCACGCATGATTTTGAGTAACAGTGTACGAGACCAACCATTACTTACCAGCGAATAGGCTGGTAAGTAATGGTAAGAAAAATTTCCTCAGAATTTCTTCATTCTTACCAACACATGTAGTTGACGATGTGCATATATTCCCATACCGGTAAGGAGGATGCAGTTAATGTTGATTCAATCAACATCGTTGCAGAACCCTGCACCACTATGGAATCTTAGCTTATCTCGAAGCTAGTTGATGATTTCATGAGTATGATTGTAGATAGATTCTCTAGATACCATTAACCCTTGCTGTGAGAAGATGTTGCACAGCAGTGATTGTCTCAACTTTCAGATTCTCGTGATACTTGTCTCTCCGGGAGAGTCTCTCCCTCTCTAGCCTAATACCTATGATTGCTGAATCAGCAATCATCTATCATCTGTTATGATCAGCAATGCTGATCGTAACTCATGAGCAATAGTATTGATTCAATACTATATTCATAGAGCATACGCAGATGAAATTACTTTCGATTCATATTATGGAGCATATTAAGTGTGAATTCCATAAGTACTATCATAACTACTTGTTAACGATTCATACTAAGTCGTCTAATCCCAAAACACTGTCTTGAGTTTCCAACACTCACTTTCATCGCTACTTGCCGTCTCCCTTCCTCCACTCCCTCTTTCCACAGTTCGCATAGCCGTTCGGGCTCTATAAAATCGCATTTCGGCGGTCTTTCCTCCAAGACCTATGCTAAGGCTGGCGCTTGGGTAGTAGCCTGCAGGTCACCTTCGAGTCGTCCTCTGCGAGCTTGTCAACACCGGTCGAGCAATCCGTCCAAGTTTCCGTGGCGGACGAAGAATCGCCTGGTTGCGCCTTGAGAAAAGTACGTGTCTCGTGAGGGCTTACTGTATTCATCGTTTTCTGGAGGCAGCGTTCTGCCGTACAAATCGGGATGGCCTGTAGCTTGCACTACTGAATCGGGAGTTGTTGCGATGAATACTCCGACAACCTGAGTAGTTCAACTCTGGTAGTTTCTCAAGTTAAAATCTGACCTGAATGTCATTGTCGCGCGGAACTCGATAAAGCGAACCTGGATTTATGTGGACCGATAGTTCCTTCTGGCATGCTACTACACGAATCTGTCGTGATAGTAAAAGCGTAAGCTCAGCGTGATGATACAACGACTCAACGTTCAAGCAAGTGTTGAAGACGTAACATGGAAAATATATTACGTCACGTAAGAAATGATATACAGGATGATGCGATAGAAATGGAGCCCATTCCTAGAAATTCTTAGTGCATGCGAATACCAGGCAAAGTACCATTTTGAGCTCTCGACGAGATCTTCCCATTGGAAGTTGAATCACCCTAATATTGAATGAGATGGGCGCATTTCTGTAGTGTTTGAATATGGAGAGTCTCTCTATACTCAAACACTACAGAAGTGTGTCAGTACTTATCCTTGTATACGGTTTTCTCCATATCGTCATATGCCGAATCCGTACGGTATACGTCCTATATGAGTTATAGATCCTATGCTATGGGAGTGATTCAACTACTATTGAGCAGAGTTTATCGACAGCTTTGGCAGCTGAATTTGTCTGATATTCGCATATGCTGAGAGTATTCCAGGGGAGCGCCCTTTTTCCTATCACTCCATACTATAGAGTGTATGAGTACTCGACGTTCGATAGGAAGCGATTATGGTACCTCGACGACCCCGACTAGAGTCACGCAGTATCCACTTATGGAGGCAGTGTTGTGGAGGATGTCGCTGAAGGCCCATCCCCGGTATGTCGAACTGAGCGGAATGCCGTATCTACCGCGATCGGATGAGAAACTTCCCAGCTGGAGACAGTTCAAATGGGCACGTCCTTTTAGTGGCTCACAATTCATGTCCTAAGGAATGCTCATAGGCAGCTCGCCAACTCTTCTGAGGATCCTCATAATCAACTTCCTAAAAGCTCGTTTATTCGTAGGGATGATCCAGGTCTCACTTGTTCGTCCATAGAAAGGAGTTTGTCCTCCCAGTTGAAAGCACTAACGAGAGCGGGGTCTTCTTCAACTGCGAACACTAGGTTAGAAACCTGTCAGGATTTGCTCTCTCCTTTCGATTCGTATATCAATTCGTGCTGAATAACATACGTATCACCAATAGAAATGTGATGCAGTAACGATTTCCGGTGGTCTTACAAAGGTCCCAAAGCACGGTACGCGACAAGACGCTCCTAGCAGAGTGGCTCGCCATTCATGAAGACAGAGTACATCCCATGATCGGAGGCCTGGTCGAACACACTCATTGATGTGAGAAGTCCCGGAACCCCCACCTGCTGCCAGAAAGAGGTCCGCACTTCTCAGCGCACAAGCGATGATTCTAACATCTGGGTAATTATCGATGATACGTTTGGTCGCTAGGACCCTCAAGGCGTTGTCGGCGTCTTCTTTCTCGGGATTTATC
>NW_003207414.1:48631-50142 GCF_000006405.1 Perkinsus marinus ATCC 50983 | reverse complement strand
CGATGAAATTGGCCATGAATTCGAGGTAGATCGTGGAATAGTCGATTCTACGAGTGGTCCAGCGCAGGCCGAATGTGAGGGACTGCAGCGAGGAAAGCCCCAGGATAAACCAATTCACAGTAACCGAGCCGTTGAAGCAAAAAAGTTGGTGCATTATGATTCTTTGAGCGTGATGCCATGTCGATACGGGCAGCGCATCGGTGCTTTCGTCTGATGTCGTATGTTGGTCCTGAAGTGATAACTCGGAGGTCGCTCGCAGTAGTTCAAAAAGCCTTGCTTTTGTTCCGATTCGCGCTGCTCGCTTTCTGATCGCTCGGGCTTCTATCCACTTCAAAAAGAGGTTCAAGAAAGCCAGAATCAAGGCAATAATAATGCAGAGAGCGAGAGAGTCCTGATATGAAAACACCAGGTGGTAGTCGCTCGAATCAGCTCTCAGTTCGATTTGTTCGGAATCAACAGTCTTCGAGTATGAGTTGCATCGGTTCAATGGAGAAGACACGAGGAGTTCCCCTGTGAATACCAGTAGATGCCGCAAGACGACATCCCAAGTGAGGACTTCACATATAGGGGACAGAGGTGGCGGCCCACAGCGCACACCAAGGAGGCTGGTCCACTCGAAGAGGCCCTACGATTGATCAAATAAAACGAAACCCGGCTACCAGGACACACCTCTTGCCCGGGGGGGACTAGAACTCTAGGGTCAAAAGTGACAGTCGTGACGGTGGTGGTAGTTGTGACGGTAGTGGAAGTGGTCATTTGGAGGATGGACTGAGCCAACACGATGATAGTAGTTGTTGGCAACAACTTGTTGCGCGGAGTGCACAACTATTGAGCACCTCAATATTGAGAGGCTCAATTTGAGCTTGAGCTTTAGCTTTAGTTACTCAGTGACTTGAGTCAATGACTCAAGTTGACTATGATCGTAGGTAGAATCGTTGGATTCCATTAACTATGTTCTCGAATGGTCAACAGCAGTTCGGCACACTTTTCAGCAGTGGAAACCTCAATCTTAGGTTTAAAACCTTTCCGCAAAATTTGCGGCAAGACTCTCGCCCATCCTCGGAGTCCTGGAGAACCGTACTCAGCGAGAATGCTGGCGGTTGTTGGTGTTGCTGATGTCACGGATACTAGGTTTGCGTGAGTGAAACACGGTACGATTCTTTGGCGGAGAAATGTCCCAGCCGGAGATGGCATCGTCATATCTAATGTGTAGGAAATTGTGAAGTCATACGAGACTTCGAGTATGAGATAAAGGAACCGTAGAAGATATAGGGCCCGGACTTGCTCTAGATAATAGTGCAGCGTTGGTAGACGAAGGTGTAGAGAGAGCTAAACCTTTTGGATGATGAGAGAAAGCACAGCGATGGCGACCCGCTATTCGCGGGTAGATAATTTCGTCCCAGATCTGAGTAGTACTTAGGGCTTGGTTGGCTATTCACATCAGTTCGCTGACTCATCCTCTGGTGAGTATTGCAAAACTCAGACCTTGGCTTTCGGTCTCGGGTTTGAGG
>NW_003207414.1:45944-48531 GCF_000006405.1 Perkinsus marinus ATCC 50983 | reverse complement strand
TGTTCAGAGAACCCATTCCGAAACTCAGAACACATTCCAGAATGCAAAACACCAAAATCGCGTTCAGAGAACAGCCCCCCAAACACATTCTGGAAAGCGTTCCAGAATAGATTCCGAACGTGTTCAGAAAACTTTAGAATGCATTCTGAAACACGTTCCAGAAAGCGAAATCTCAGAATGCAAAAATTCCTTTCCGAGAATTTTGTGGCGCGCGGGAGGCTACCACGTTCGATAACAAATCAACAGATTCGCACAAGTCGTGAAACTCGTTTTGTACAAAGTACCGTGATTTTCCTCGAGCGGACTTGTACTCAAGCCTCGATGACATTAGTAAAAGTTTTACTATTTTACATTGCGTATTCGTTTTACTGTAAAACGAATACGCAATGTAAAATGTATGTTAATCAACTTAATCTTGACCACTTCATCTACCTTGCTCAGCTTGCCTTACGAAGTCCAACCAGATAGCTAAGTTCCGCCTTCGCTTGCGGGCGAAGGAAGTTCAGAGTGCTTTGTGGGCGGAGCGAAGAGTTGCAAGTTACGAAAAATTAAGGTTTCCATTCCAGAATAGATTCTGAGAACTCATTCTGAGAGCGCGATTCGTTGAACGCGTTTCGGAATCGATTCCAGAATACATTCCGGAATATTTGGGAATGGAATCCTCTGAACACGATCCAGGAATCGATTCTAAGAATCGATTCTAAGAATACTTTCTGGAATGGATTCCGGCGGAATTCTCTGAACACCCCGTATAGTAAAAAAAATCGCGCGCGCTCCGCGCGCGCCCTCCCAATTGGCTACTCGCATTGGATCTGCGAGGGATCGGACTCACAACCTCCAGAATCTTAATCAGCATGTCTGACCATTACGCCAAAAAGCCGTACTAAATTTTGTACGTTGTTCTTGTCTTGTTCCTGATCAACTTCTACGACCGTTACATGGCGATTAAGCTCTCGTCACTAGTACTAGTAGTACTAGTGTACTAGTAGTACTGTACTACTGTTCGACACTGTCTTCCGGGGAAATAGATTCATTTGTCTCGGCACTCGTGAGAATCTGAAACTTCACTTTGGGTGGAGTCAAAATCTACTGTGATGGCACCTTCAAATGTTCCTCCAGTTTGTTCCGCCAATTGTACGGGATTCATGTGAAGAAGAGTAATTATGGTTCGCCAGCTATTCTGTGTTTTTTACAAGCGAAAACTGAGCAAATTTATGTGGATTTTTCGTATTTACTTGATGAGAAATGCCGCGATCTCTTTGGAGATGGCCTCAACATTGAACACGTGATTCTTGATTTCGAAAGTGGCATGAATCGAGCCCAACAAGCTCTAATGCCACAGACCATCATAAGTCTTTGCTTGTACCACTGGGCAGCAGCTCTCTTTAACTGGTAATCTCTGTAAATTTTGCGAGGCATTCCACCACACATTAAATTCTCTGTGTGTTACTTCGACTCCTACTTTCTATTATATTTTACATATCATAGTGGACGAGTTCGCTAGGATGTTCTCCAGAATAGAGCAAGGCGATGCTGTCGTAAAGTCACCACCAATAGAAAGAACACTGAGGGTACCTTGGAGAGAGCATGTGCTGCGACGTTCCCGGAGTACGGCGGCAAGTGTGGGGCTGCGACGCCCATCAGATTAGCGGATGAGAAATACATACAGTATCTCCGGAGCTGTAGCGCTACTCTTGAAAGGAGCAAGTCCCCTGGTGAGGTAGCTCAGCCTGAGAATCAACAAGCTTCCACCCTATCCTCTGATGAAGTGTTCATCACCGTGAGCGATATCTATGACTGAGCATTGAATAAATGACTAACGTGTGAAGTCTTTTTGTTGACGAGAGCACACAATTGTGTGATATCGATAATTGAATGATATCGTGATGATACTTGTGAAGTTTCGTTTAACTATACCCAGTCCTTGAGTTGGCCGAGTGGATCGCTTAGTACTGCCTCAGCTGGCACTGCCCGAAGGGTGAGCGAGGAATCCAATGCATCAGTTTCCACTGTCCGAATTGGTACGGCTTCGTCGCCGGTTTCTGCCCCAGTTTCAACTGTCCGGAATTGAACTGCCCGAAAATCGTGAAACGCATTCACCGATTGTCTGAGTTGAAAAGTGCCGAATTTGAACTGTACGGCTTGGGATACACCATGTGGGACTCCTGTGGTACAACGCAAGTTATTATTCTTAAGATGTAAGGGTCATCGCAGTCAACTATACGCCTGATGCGATATGCTCGTGATGAGAATTATAATACTACGCCATCGGAAGAATAAAAGAGAGAGATTAAACATCGATTTGAACACCAGAACGGCTCCTGCAAAACCACGCTGGTCAAGATCCCACAGAGAGGGTGAACCCAGTGTATGTAGCAGACAATGACCCTACAGACCCAGAACGACTATTGAGCTTTACGGACTTGAAAATTATCAGCAACCGTCACAGCATTGATGGTGGAATTATATGACCAATACGTGAAGTTAAGAACAGACGAATCGACAACATCAAGTTCAACATAGCCATGGGTCAGAAGACCTTTTCGATACCACGGCACTTCAATGCGAGCACAAGAAGGGCCCTCGA
>NW_003207414.1:34276-45844 GCF_000006405.1 Perkinsus marinus ATCC 50983 | reverse complement strand
AAGTCTATAGTATCACCATCGTTGACCGACTGATGCCAAGTGACCTTGACAGGATCGTAACTGTGTGCCAGGCGAGCAGGGGACAACGACACACAACTGCTGGGGGCCGGTGCCGCGGTCGTTGGGCTGGGGGTGGTACTTGATGTGCTGCTAGAGCATCCAGCACTGAACAACCCCATGCTGAGGAGCGTGAGGGCCACCGTTGAGCTGTGTGGGCGCCGAGCTCTCCAGATTGCAGAATTCGATGACATTTTAATCATTGGAGAATATTGAAGCCTGATTCCCAAGTTTGCCATGATTCGCTGTCTGTAACAGAATCACTCATACATCGGGATTTACGCATGAGTGGTAAGAAATTCCTACTAGGAATAGGAGGATATCGCGCCACGATCTCACATGCACATGCGTGCAACATGCTGTGGTCAAGCATTACTTGAGCATTGTGTCTTTTTACTGGAGTCACTCTGTGTGCACCATTGCAACCCTAGCATTCCCACTCAACTATTTACTGTAAGTCACTGAGAAAGCTTATCCTTGCACTATTGATGTTAGTTGGGGTCTTCGGCCATTAGGTATGTCGTCACTCAGCTGCACGCATATACAATAGGCTTTTCTGCGCCTTGGGTGAGCGCCAGTCGGGAGACAACTCTTGCCCTCGGGGTTGACCTCAGGCGGATTCCTCGCCGAGCATAACAAGCAAGTGAAGAGCAAAGAGAATCAAAAGCAAGTCTATACCAATTTATCAAGTACTCGATAAAAAAGGCAAGCTACCTCCTCTGCTTCTAGGCTCTAGAAATCTGTCTCTAAACTATAAAGAGCGTTGAGGACTACGCCTCGGTCCCCATCATTATAGCACAGCATGAACGAGTCGGGAACGAACAAATTGCAGCACCTTACAGTAAAGATGGAATGTGTATCATTGAAGTTGCCAACGCTGTGATGACATTTGGGACATTGTATTTCCCTCGGACGCACGATTTCGCCAGCAACGCTCCTCAAATCACCAACATCCTCGCAGTGTGCAAGGATATTACAGCTCCTTACAAAAAGGGTACTAGATACGAGAATCCTGCGAGTCGCATAATCAACGTATCATGTTAGCATGTCAACATGGCGCTACTTGTAATGCGACCTATGGGAATTGCGGCGCAGGGTTGATGCTGTTCGCGGATTCCTAAGACGAACCCGACTTGGCACCTTCTGATTTCCTATTGATATCAAGAAGCTATGGTACGCAAGTGTCGATTTCGTGTAAGTCTTTCTTCGTTGATCCCCCATCTATTGGTGACCCCTTCGTTCACCTGCCTTCACGAGTTGGGTTAATCATGCTTTTCACCAGAAGCGGTAGCAACAGGATGGGCCCTCCCAACTACGAAGTTGGTAGATTGGGATGGACAATGTTCCTTGTCGGAAACTCCATGCTACGAACCCCAGAATCTCTCGCGATCGTGCGGCGTTCTCGATCGGGTCCGAACCAAACGTTTTGATAATCAAAACTGAGCAATAACGCCCGCAGAATCTAACCTGTTTAAATGTTTCGAAACCCTGACTATTTGCTCGACACTTCGCGGAAGACGCAATGCTCATACCAACATCCCTCGCTTACAAGTTGTAAGTTACAACAATTCCCCACCCAAACTTCCTCATCTCATTGAACAACCCGACTCCGTCGTCTAACTGTTATGGCATAAATAGATTGACTATAAGTGCTGAACTTGGCCGTACTTACGCTAAGAGTCGAACACTATGTTCTCGAATGGTCGACAGCAGTTCGGCAAATCTTTCAGCAGTGGCAACCTCAATCTCAGGTAGGGTGGCACGCGGAAGGAAAAATAGAAAAATTATTTCCTTCGGAAGGAAATTTGAAATTTGAAGGAAAAATGAAGGAAAAATACGGAAAAATAAGGAAAAATAAAATTTTTCGCTTGGCCTGCCAAGGTTTGGCAGGCCAGAGGGTCACTATCTCATTCAATCAAGCTGCTGGCAGATGATTTGCACTCATTAATCACGTTTCAAAGTCTGATTAACTGTGACTGACTCAGAACCACACTGGAGGATACCAGGGCGTGCGCTAAAGTTGAGCGGTTGAACATGCGCGTTTTCCATCGGAATGTTTCCCACGACTAAAGCTGTCGTTGAGCGTTACTTGATTGATTCATTGATGGTTGCGTCCCTTTGTTACAATCACGCACTCTGCCTCTGTGTTCTATCGTCTTCATCATGGTGCATTAAACATACCATGATGGACCTGCGTCAAAATACACTGTATTTTGATGCAGTTGCCAGTTGTATAACGCTGGGTTATTTTGTGTTTCAGCGCAATTTTCAACCCTACACTACCCAATCATACACGTTTACATGTTTCAGCGCAAACCTTACACGACTGCAATCATCAAGAGTGTGGACTCGGCGTGGGAGAGTGATTCGTCCGCCTCGACATTGTTTGATCAACGGAATGGTAGAGTATGTAGTATCAGCAACAGTCTTATTTTTCTCGGCCAGCATTGGAAATGTCTTCCAGGGACCAGTGAAGCCTTTCTTTTCCGATCACTTTCACAGGTTCGAGCGCTCATGTCAGCAAGAAACGCAGACGGAAACACTGACGAATCACGATGCGAAGCGAGGTGCAAATGTCAGTCTGTCCATAACGATGATTATTGATCAGGTCAGAGCCTCAGACGCTGAGCCTGCGGCCGGTTACGGAACCACTGCCTAAATGTTGCGTCAGGGCTACCTATCCGTTTGTTTTGGAGTACGCTACGTTGATACTTTATCGTGTTGTGCTTGTGGGAGCGCAGCGTATCCCGCTCGAATAAAATGATCATGGTGCGAAGACTTCGCAGCGAAGTACCACGCAATAACTGAAACCGCAACCTGGGCCTTCCAGTGAAAGTGCGAATCGAATTCTCGCTCGCCGCAAAAATCGTTGATCATCCTGGCGAACAATGCTTCCCTATACTCAGTCTAATCCAGACTATTAACACAGGCACATACCCCGACATTATCTGTTGTGAGACCCCTTCTTTTTTGGCTTTTTTATGCCCATTTATGGCAATTTTGAAAAATTTTTCTCTATTTTTCCTTATTTTTCCTATTTTTCCTGTCCGAAAGAATTTTCTAAATTTCCTTCATCTTTCCGAAGGAAATGGAAGGAAATAATTGGAAGGAAATAATTCGTGCCACCCTAATCTCAGGTCTTGCCCATCCTCGGGGTCCTGGGAAACCTCACTCAGCGAGAATGCTGGTGGTTGTTGGTGTTGCTGATGTCACGGATACTCGGTTTGCATGAGTGAAACACGGTACGATTCTTTGGCGGAGAAATGTCCCAGCCGGAGATGGCACCATCATATCTAATGGGAGAGAAATTGTGAAGTCATACGAGACTTCGAGTATTAGATAAAGGAACCGTAGAAGATCTAGGGTCCGGACTTGTTCCAGATGATCATCTGAGATGATAGTGCAGCGTTGGTAGACGAAAATGTAGAGAGAGCCAAACCTTTTGGATGATGAGAGAAAGCACAGCGATCGCAAATAGATAATTTCGTCCCAGATCTAAGTAGCATCCCATATGGCTCATAACATGAGTCACTCATGATGGGTGAAAGGGGCGATCAGATATAGTAGATGATATGAGCGAGCAGCTAGACGAGCTCACGATACTAGACTAGTATTACTACAGCATTTCCAGATCAATTTAACATTTTACCCGAATTTTTAATAACTTAACCACTTCTTTTGAGAAAATATTTTTTTTTAGTCTTTTGCCAACTGATTTTAACTTATTACCCAAAATTGTAGTTCAATAGCTAGTCTTTTTAAAAATATACCCACTTCAATTAATGATGATAGCTTTGGCTACACTAGACGGACCAGTGACTGACTTATGAATTTCAACGCTAGCCGCAATCCGCGAGGAACTCGCAGAGTCGAGGACGTCCCATAAGCGCGAGGTCATTTCCTGAGGTACACATACATGCTCCCCCGACATCTGAAGCATACTTAGCCGTACAGCGAATCTTCCTCACAGAGGCAGTACCGAGTGAGTAGTAATCTACTGCTCGCTCGGGAGTACGAGTAGGTATGAGCTTCGGAGTTTGGTAGGAGTAAAGTGTGTTGCTATATAGTGCTGCAAACTGGTTTCGATTCTGTTGTGCGAGGGAGCATTATCCTCTACCAATGTGAGTTTCCCAGGGTTGCTCTGCCTCCCATCATAGATGTGTATTACAACTCGCACGAGTCAGTCATCGAAGTCTTCCTTCTCCGTAGAACGTCGCCTACGCAACCATAAGCACGACTTCCGAGTCGGACTCGGGGAGGCCCATCGCTTCCAAGATACTTATATTTTCTCCTACTGATAACCCTGCCTTGTGTGAACTCGTTAGCCTCTGGCGCCTGAGGCGTCACGCCTTTTCCCGGTGCACTTAGGTACGGATTCATACACGGATACAGATTCCCATCAGTTTCATCTTGGTACAGTATGGGTCGCAATTTTCGACTCGCAACTGCGCACACCCACGTCCTTCGCGTGATATTTTGCATGGGGTAGGCGACGTGTAGCTACGTTGCGATCGCCCGTGTAGTAAAGACTAACGTCGTTAATTGAAGTGGGTATGTTTTTAAAAAGACTAGCTATTATATTAAAATTTCGGGTAATAAGTTAAAATCAGTCGGTAAAAGATTGAAAAAAAAAGTATTTTTTTTCAAACAAGGTTGTTAAATTATCAAAAAAAAAGGGTAAAGTATTAAAGTGACCTGGAAGTGCTGTAGTTCAACCGTTGAACTTGCGTTGAACTCAACGCACCACAGCTAAATAGCTCAAGCCCAGTCATGCCATGACTGTTATGGCCTATTAGAGTGAAGAACGATCTCAATGAGAAGATATTTCCAGACCAACTCTTCGAAAGGAAACATGAGAGCAAGTATCCGTTACAGATATCGCCTTTCCAGGCGAGCGAGATAGAAGACCTTGTGTCGAAGAAGATGAGTGCCGCAATGACTTTAGTGTTCCCGGCCTGTGTAGACCGTTTACTAGAATCAGCAGGATTATCACCACCCTTAGAACTCGACGGATACTGTGACATAGGAGAAGGTAATTGAAATTGAGCTTGTATCTAGTTCATACATTACAATAAAACTTCCGTAATAACGACTAGCTTTACGCTAGGGGACAATACACAAGGGCGCTATAGTATCATTGACTTGCACACGCCACAGAGACATACGAACACAATGATGTATCCTAGCAAATGAGAGAGGCGGTTTACTACAGACAAAACTTCAGACCTCAAGTCACGTCATGCCGATCGCAGTTGATGGAGGGAGGTTCTGTGATGGGAGTTTCCGCAATATGTCACAGACGAGGGTGGATCTCACAAACCCATGTGGGAAGCAGTCCACGTCCGTGACGCATTCAGTGCCCGGGAGTCCCGGGCACTGAATGGTCCCGGGCCGGGACCAAACACGGCCATACCAATCAGCCACCGTGCAGATCCTGAGTGAATGCCCCCCATCTCAGATAGATAAAAAATATAAACTCCGTCACACCCAAGATATCTCGTCTGATGCCTAACTAAGAGTGCTTGAGGGTTTCCAACAGGAATTCTCAAGCACTATGGGGGAACTTTCTCTGTTCTTGGATGTGTGGTCCGAAGGTAATCAGACTGGATCACTGCTTTAGCAACGACTTGACGTCTTGCTTTTCTCTTGAAATTCCGTCATCTGTCTTTCGGCTATCCGTGAACTTGCTCTCTTGGGAGACCTTCACGACCGTGAAAAGTAGTGGCCCACAACATGTGAAGACCCCCTAACGGTCCAATTTTCCTTCTCTTGTGAGGTCAGGCACTAATCACTGATGTGAATAGGCTACTCAATTGCAGTCAACTATACGCCTTGATACGCTCATGATGAGAATAATAATACTACGCCATCGAAAGAATAAAAAAGAGAGACTCAACATCAAATTGAACACCAGAACGGCTCCTGCAAAACCACGCTGGCCAAGATCCCACAGAGAGGGTGAACCCAGTGTATGTAACTGGCAATGACCCTACAGACCCAGAACGACTATTGAGCTTTACGGACTTGAAAATTATCAGCAACCGTCACAGCATTGATAGTGGAATTATATGACCAATACGTGAAGTTAAGAACAGACGAATCGACAACATCAAGTTCAACATAGCCATGGGTCAGAAGACCTTTTCGATACCACGGCACTTCAATGCGAGCACAAGAAGGGCCCTCGATAAAGCGTGGAGAGCCCGCCAAGACATGGACGATACCGTCGATAGCGGCCGTGCGTTCGTACAGATGGTAATGACCAGCAACGAAAACATCAACGTGATGCTTTCTGAGAACTGGTGCAACGTCCGAAATCAAATGGTCGGAGATTTGCTGGTCCACGTCGAAACCCTTGCAAGTCTGATACATTGGTCTGTGACCAGTCACGATGACCCATGGTGTCTTCTCGCGATCTACATTGGCAAGGTCGTCCTCGAGCCATCTGTGTTGATCGCTTCCGTTGAGCCAATTATGTTCAGTGGACATCATAGAATAGTGCACCAAACCATAGTCAAATGAATACCAATACCGTGGCTCTTCCGAACCATCACGGAACGCATAACGATGTGCGAAAGGAATACCACACTCCCCGCTGGAATCTAGCTGATTATAATTCCCAAAATCAGGATACCAGCCTTTCGGATTATTCGTAGAGACATAGTCATGATTTCCAACGCTCGCCACGAAAGGAGCCCTCATTGCAAAGCTCTGTTCCATTTGAGCGCCAAACTGATCCCACACAATGCCATAGCCGTTCGCATAAGACACATCTCCATAGAGCATAGTCAGCCTAATACGGTTATTGTTCTTTAGATGAGCAAGCGATGGACTGATGTAAGGCGGAGGGAACTCCATCGTTCCTACACCGCGTGAACCTCCTCCCATGCTGCCACCATCGACACCGAGATCGCCGAGCAATGCCACACTATGTCTTGATGCGTCACCAGCGAGGATCCTGGGATGGGGCGTAAAAGAGCGAGACTCGCTCGCACCTTGCCGGATTCTAACTTCCGACCCAGACTCTAGGTTGGGAATCGTAACAGAGTGGAAGAATCCTGGATCGCGGAAGCCGATGTAGATCGCCACGGCGTTGCACATCTCTTGCGCCTTGTAAGTCCTAGCCGGACTGGTCTCATTAACTTGGGTCCACGTGGTGGTGCTGGGCGTCCTGTAGAGTACTTCACCTCTTTTACTTGAGGCGCTGACCCAATTCACTTGGAGACTATCATCACCGAAGACTGTGAGATAAGCTTGTGCTGGTTCATCTTCACCTTGAGCGAAGGCCAAGTCTGTTGAACAAACCTCGTCACCGTCAGCTGTACGATAGCTGACCTTATACCCAGCGCCACCACGAGGGTTCACAAGGTTCACTGTATATTCATTGGTCCCGTTCAGGGCTGATAGTAGTATCCTGAAGGCGCTGCCCTGGAAAGGATCAGATGTACTTTTCAGCACAAAGTCTATAGTATCACCATCGTTGACCGACTGATGCCAAGTGACCTTGACAGGATCGTAACTGTGTGCCAGGTGAGCAGGAGACAACGACACACAACTGCTGGGGACCGGTGCCGCGGTCGTTGGGCTGGGGGTGGTACTTGATGTGCTGCTAGAGCATCCAGCACTAAACAACCCCATGCTGAGGAGCGTGAGGGCCACCGTTGAGCTGTGTGGGCGCCGAGCTCTCCAGATTGCAGAATTCGAGGACATTTTGCTCTTTGGAGGATATCAAAGCTTGATTCTCAAAGCTGCCGTGAGTCAACATCTGTAAAAGAATCACTCATACATCGGGATTTACGCATGCATGGAAAGAAATTTCTACTAGGAATAGGAGGATATCGCGTCACGATCTCACATGCGCATGCGTGCAACATGCTGTGGTCAAGCATTACTTGAACATCGTGTTTTTTTACTAAAGTCACCCTGTGTGCACCATTTGCAACCCTAGCACTCCCACTCATTTATTCAGCGTAAGTCACTGGGAAAACTTATCCTTGCACTATGGATGTTAGTTTGGGTCTTCGGCCATTAGGTATGTCCTTACTCAGCTGCACGCATATACAAAAGGCTTTTCTGCGCCTTGGGTGAGCGCCAGTCGGGAGACAACTCTTGGCCTGAGGGTTGACCTAAGGCGAATTCATCCCATCTTCCTCGCCAACCATAACAAGCAAGTGAAGAGCAAAGACAATCCGAAGCAAGTCTATACCAATTCATCAAGTACTCGATAAAAAAGACAAGCTACCTCCTCGATTCCTAGACTCTAGAAATCTGTCTCTAGAATCTAGAGACCCTTGAGGATTACGCCTTGGTCCCCATCATTATAGCACGCCATGAACGAGTTGGGAACCATAAAAATCATCAGCACCCTGCAGTGAACATGGAATGTGTATCATCGAAGTTGCTATCGCAGCGAATCGCTGCCAGCGATAGCAACTTCGAAGCTTTCATGAATCAATGATACATCACTCGCGATAGTGTTGCTGTGATGATATTTGGGACATTGTATTTCTCTCGGGCGCACGATGTCCCCAGCAACTCTCCTCAAATCACTAACATCCTCACAGTGTGCAAGGATATTACAACTCCTTACACAGGGAATACTAGGTACCAGGATCCTGCGAGTCGCACAATCAACGTATCATGTTAGTATGTCAACATGACACTACTTGTAATTTCGACTCAGTATGCGCCCTATGGGAATTGTGGCGCAGGATGGGCTCTCCCAACTACGAAGTTCGTAGATTGGGATGGACAATGTTCCTTGTCGGAAACTTCATGTTACGAACCCCAGAATTTCCCGCGATTGTGCGGCGTTGCCGGTCGGGTCCGAGCCAAAGGTTTTGATAATCAAAACTTAGCAATAACGCCCGCAGAATCTAACCTGGCTAAATTAGCCCGAAATGAGATACTGAATGCTGCCACCATATGACATTCGATTCGACTTTCGACCGAGTCCAAGGGGCCTCCGATACAATAAATGTTACGAAACCCTGACTCCTTGCGCGACACAATTCTCCACCCCAAACTTTCTCATCTCATTGAATAACCCGACTCCGTCGTCTAACTGTTATGGCATAAATAGATTGACTATAAGTGCTGAACTTGGCCCTACTTACGCTAAGAGTCGAGCACTATGTTCTCAAATGGTCGACAGCAGTTCGGCACATCTTTCAGCAGTGGCAACCTCAATCTTAGGTCTTGCCCATCCTCGGAGTCCTGGGAAACCGTACTCAGCGAGAATGCTGGCGGTTGTTGGTGTTGCTGATGTCACGGATACTCGGTTTGCATGAGTGAAACACGGTACGATTCTTTGGCGGAGAAATGTCCCAGCCGGAGATGGCACCATCATATCTAATGTGTACGAAAATGTGGAAGTCATACCGTATGACTTCACATTTCCTACACATTAGATATGACTCATACGAGACTTCGAGTATGAGATAAAGGAACCGTAGAAGATATAGGGCCCGGACTTGCTCTAGATGATAGTGCAGCGCTGGTAGACGAAGGTGTAAAGAGAGCTAAACCTGTTGGATGATGAGAGAAAGCACAGCGATCGCGACTCGCGATTCGCGGGTAGATAATTTCGTCCCAGATTTAAGTAGCATCCCGTATGGCTCATAACATGAGTGGAAGGGGCGATCAGATATAGTAGGTGATATGAGCAAGCAGCTAGATGAGCTCACGATACTAGACTAGTATCACTGGTTCAACCGTTGAACTCGCGTTGAACTCAACGCAAGGCGTAGGTTGTAGCTAGATGCTTGTACCGAGTAGATACCACAGTTAAATACTATTTAGCTGCGGTAAATAGCTTTCGTAAATAGCTCGAACACAGTCATGCCACGACCGTCCAGGCCTATTAGAGTGAAGAACGATCTCCATGAGAAGGTATTTCCAGCTCAACTCTTTGAGAGTCAAAGGGATGAAGCTGCAGCCAAGGAGGGAGTGTGGCCGTAATTAATTTGACCGAGTTCGCAGTATAAGTCTTACAATATAAGACATGTCATGATGATTGGTAGTATTTGCATGACTCGATGTATCATGTTTTACGATGATTGTATTTTCCAAACTCTTTGAGAGAAAACATGAGAGCAAGTATCCGTTACAGATATCGCCGTTCCAGGCGACCGAGATAGAAGATCTTGTGTCGGAGAAGATGAGTGCCGCAATGACAAAACTCCAGTCCTCAAGGAGTCCTTGACAAGGACCGTGAAGGGTTGTGGTCCACAACATGTGGAGACACCCTAACAATCCGATTTTTCTTCTCTTGTGAGCTTAGGCATTAATCACTGATGTGCATAGGCTACTCAGGCTGGGTTGCCCATTCACATCAGTTCGCTGACTCATCCTCTGGTGAGTATTGCAAAACTCAGATCTAGGCTTTCGGTCTCGGGTTTGAGGTTGAACCAATACTTCTCCCATGGTGGGAGTCCTTTGCCCGACATCTATGGGACTACTGTGGTACAACGCGAAGTACTACTCTTCAAATGTAAGGGCAATTGCAGTCAACTAGACGCCTTGATACGCTCATGATGAGAATAATAATCGCAAGAATAAAAAAGGGAGATTCAACATCAAATTGAACACCAGAACGGCTCCTGCAAAACCACGCTGGCCAAGATCCCACAGAGAGGGTGAACCCAGTGTATGTAACTGGCAATGACCCTACAGACCCAGAACGACTATTGAGCTTTACGGACTTGGAAGTTATCAGCAACTGTCACAGCATTGATGGTGGAATTATATGACCAATACGTGAAGTTAAGAACGGACGAATCGACGACATCAAGTTCAACATAGCCATGAGTCAGAAGAGCTTTTCGATACCATGGCACTTCAATGCGAGCACACGGGCCCCCGAGAAAGCGTGGAGAGCCCGCCAAGACATGGACGATACCTTCGATAGCAGCCGTGCGTTCGTACCGATGGTAATGACCAGCAACGAAAACATCAACGTGATGCTTCCTGAGAACTGGCGCAACGTCCGAGATCAAATGGTCGGATATTTGCTGGTTCGAGCCGAAACTCTTGCAAGTCTGATACATTGGTCTGTGACCAGTCACGATTACCCACGGCGTCTTCTCGCGATCCACATTGGCAAGGTCGTCCTCGAGCCATCTGTGTTGATCGCTTCCGTTGAGCCAATTATGTTCAGTGGACATCATAGAATAGTGCACCAAACCATAGTCAAATGAATACCAATACCGTGGCTCTTCCGAACCATCACGGAACGCATAACGATGTGCGAAAGGAATACCACACTCCCCGCTGGAGTCTAGCTGATTATAATTCCCAAAATCAGGATACCAGCCTTTCGGATTATTCGTAGAGACATATTCATGATTTCCAACGCTCGTCACGAAAGGAGCTCTCATTGCAAAGCTCTGTTCCATTTGAGCGCCAAACTGATCCCACACCATGCCATAGCCGTTCGCATAAGACACATCTCCATAGAGCACGGTCAGCCTAATACGGTTATTGTTCTTTAGATGAGCAAGCGATGGACTG
>NW_003207414.1:24301-34176 GCF_000006405.1 Perkinsus marinus ATCC 50983 | reverse complement strand
CTGACCCAATTCACTTGGAGACTATCATCACCGAAGACTGTGAGATAAGCTTGTGCTGGTTCATCTTCACCTTGAGCGAAGGCCAAGTCTGTTGAACAAACCTCGTCACCGTCAGCTGTACGATAGCTGACCTTATACCCAGCGCCACCACGAGGGTTCACAAGGTTCACTGTATATTCATTGGTCCCGTTCAGGGCTGATAGTAGTATCCTGAAGGCGCTGCCCTGGAAAGGATCAGATGTACTTTTCAGCACAAAGTCTATAGTATCACCATCGTTGACCGACTGATGCCAAGTGACCTTGACAGGATCGTAACTGTGTGCCAGGTGAGCAGGAGACAACGACACACAACTGCTGGGGACCGGTGCCGCGGTCGTTGGGCTGGGGGTGGTACTTGATGTGCTGCTAGAGCATCCAGCACTAAACAACCCCATGCTGAGGAGCGTGAGGGCCACCGTTGAGCTGTGTGGGCGCCGAGCTCTCCAGATTGCAGAATTCGATGACATTTTGATCATTGGAGAATATTGAAGCCTGATTCCCAAGTTTGCCATGAGTCAAGATCTGTAACAGAATCACTCATCCATCTGGATTTACGCATGAGTGGTAAGAAATCCCTACTAGGAATGGGAGGATATCGCGCCATGATCTCGCATGCGCATACGTGCAACATGCTGTGGTCAAGCATTACTTGGACATCGTGTCTCGTTACTCTGTGTGCACCATTTGCAACCCTAGCATTCCCACTCATTTATTCAGCGTAAGTCACTGGGAAAACTTATCCTTGCACTATGGATGTTAGTTTGGGTCTTCGGCCATTAGGTATGTCCTTACTCAGCTGCACGCATATACAAAAGGCTTTTCTGCGCCTTGGGTGAGCGCCAGTCGGGAGACAACTCTTGGCCTGAGGGTTGACCTAAGGCGAATTCATCCCATCTTCCTCGCCAACCATAACAAGCAAGTGAAGAGCAAAGACAATCCGAAGCAAGTCTATACCAATTCATCAAGTACTCGATAAAAAAGACAAGCTACCTCCTCGATTCCTAGACTCTAGAAATCTGTCTCTAGAATCTAGAGACCCTTGAGGATTACGCCTTGGTCCCCATCATTATAGCACGCCATGAACGAGTTGGGAACCATAAAAATCATCAGCACCCTGCAGTGAAGATGGAATGTGTATCATCGAAGTTGCTATCGCAGCGAATCGCTGCCAGCGATAGCAACTTCGAAGCTTTCATGAATCAATGATACATCACTCGCGATAGTGTTGCTGTGATGATATTTGGGACATTGTATTTCTCTCGGGCGCACGATGTCCCCAGCAACTCTCCTCAAATCACTAACATCCTCTGCAAGGATATTACAACTCCTTACACAGGGGATACTAGGTACCAGAATCCTGCGAGTCGCACAATCAACGTATCATGTTAGTATGTCAGCATGACACTACTTGTTATTTCGACTCGGTATGCGCCCTATGGGAATTGTGGCGCAGGATGGGCCCTCCCAACTACGAATTTCGTAGATTGGGATGGGTAATGTTCCTTGTCGGGAACTTCATGTTACGAACCCCAGAATTTCCCGCAACTGTGCGGCGTTGTGGGTCGGGTCCGAACCAAACGTTTTGATAATCAAAACTGAGCAATAACGCCCGCAGAATCTAACCTGGCTAAATTAGTCCGAAATGAGATACTAAGTTCTGCCACAATATGACAGTCGATTCGACTTTCGACCGAGTCTAAGGGGCCTCCGATACAATAAATGTTTCGAAACCCTGACTATTTGCTCGACACTTCGCGGAAGACACAATGATCATACCAACATGCTCATTCCTCGCTTACTTCATCGTACTACCAGTCAGGCTGGAATATTCGGTTTTCGATCTGAAACGTCGATAACTTCACATAATTATTCGCGAGGACGCCAACCGCATGTTTCGTTTCCAACTCTTGATGTTGCCTCTGCCCATCGATCGCTTGGAGCTGCATTTCTTGCTCGTGCATCTGTAATCGTTCTCAAGGGGTTTTCATACCGTGTAAAAACACACCCTTTTTCGCAGTTTCTCGATGTCTCTCGAATCATCCACGGAATGTCTAGAGGCCTCAAGGGTCTCCAGACTTGCAATCTTTTCCTGGAATTTCTTTTCCATATTTGCCAACCGGCTGCGTAGTGAACTACGGAATTCCGCCAACCTAGACATGATGTGTTGCTTTCTGCGGTTTCACCGTAAGACATACATTTCGTAGTCAATCTTTTGGGTCAGCAACATATTCGCATGTGATCGTATTTCCTCTCCCACAGTGGATATGGATTTCTCAAGCTGGTCGAAATTGTATTTACTCGCTTCTTCAAGCGTAGTTAGCTCGTTGATTATGGACGATGAGTCCGAGCCTGGGAAAATAGTAGTGTGAGAAAATATGCACATGGTCAACCACATGTTAAAATTCTGAGAAAATTTCGGGAAATCCTTGTTGGTTTTTGATAGAATTTCTGTCACAAAAACCAACAGGATGTAGAGATGGACAGAAACTTTCCGTGCATTCCTACCCAAATATGCGAACTTCTATAATTAGTGAAGAAATTGAATAAGGCACTGAGCTCACGCTGACTCAGTGTGAGCAGGTCAGCGGAGGAAAGCGAGCAAATATTGAAAATATTATATTCCAACACTTGAAAATAGTAATTTCACGACGCACGAGTCACGAAGCTACCAATAAAGTTCTCACCAGTGGCGTCACGGCTGAGTCGATTTAGAGCTCGTCTAACCTCAGCTTGTTCCTCTCTGCCCTTGTAGGTTTCTTTTCTCAAAGACGATGTTGCATTTCCAAGTTCACTTAGGTGCTGCTCTGAGATAAGCAGGGGTCCCAGTAGTAGCAACATCCAGTGATTCGCTACTCAAAGACGCAACAGATTCTCCCAAGCTCTTCACTGTCACCGAGGTCTGAAGGAACTTTGATGGTGTGATGCCGATCAAGAGCAGCTACATTGTTGATACTCCGTTTGGTAAGCCAATGGGCCAAGCCTGTTACATTCAGACTGACTATGATAATAGCGAGAATCGTTAGTTTAGTTGAAACTTTAAAAGATGTTCCCATTTGCTTCCTGTTCTGGGTTGATGCACGAGTCATTATGCTGAGTTAAATGGGCTATTAATTCGCAAGATCCTTGTATTCATCAGATACAAGTTATGGATTTTGGAAATCCGGAATATGTTCTTGCCGTACTAGTGAGGTTCTCGAGGATGCACCACCACATAGCATTGCCTTATCAATGATAAGGTAGTATATTGATAAGTTATCAACACAATGATCCTCGTAGTGTGACGAGTGTCTTAACGTCGTATGGCTAGAATCTTTCTCTACTCTGCTCATGGTCCTCCTTTTGCACGATATCTAACAGCTGTGCTGAGGCCTAGACAAGAGATGATGATACATATTGTCTGTGATAACCCTGTTCTCAAGCTACTCATCATTGTTACTAATAATATGTCTCTTTCTTCAAGGCCTGATCTTGGGACGGATAATATCCATTGGATATTAGAGTCTAGGTCTAGCTTAGCAGTCAGTAATGACCACACGATCATTTTATGTCATCCGTTATTGTGAGCTCCCCAGTCACCCTTGAGTGAATCACCACCGAGTAATTGACCCCTTCTCGTTAGCAGAGACCCGTACGACCCGCATGAGCTTGCTGCGGATGATGATGTTCATCTACATGATGAACGTGCGAACTAGCAGAGATGTTGCTAGACGTAAAATCTCGCGTGTTAGGCATATGTGTTGAAGACTTATAATGATCAAAAGCCCTACAGTTTTAAACTGTAATTGTACTCTCGCAGTAAGAAGTTGCTCAATCAATAGTGCATTAGAAGGCACCATATCTTCGAAGGCGTACAGGTTACAACTCCTCGCAACATCCTTGCGAACCAGCCTTGAATTTTAGGGAGCACTAACAACAGGTCAAATACGCGGTTTCGTATCGAGAAGCTATCACGGCTTTGCATGCTGAACTGTCCGCAAGCTACGTAGCATGGGAGTTTTCACAATCAAAAATGGCAACAAAACGGCACAGTTAATGAACGCCAAGACGTATTTCCAATTCTTGACGGACTCCAGAGTCGCGTTATGCAGCACTGCGCCCTCTATCAACCACGTGATGACGACGGCACAGAACAACGTTGACGCCAATGCGCCGAACCCTGAGCTCAATCTTGCGTCATTGGATATTCACACATCTGTACAGCACACGCTAAATGGGCGGGCAGTTTTCTAAATCGTCTTGACAAGTTGAAACATGCTTAGTTTTCCATCGAGTTCGCATCTCGTGGCGATGATAACGCGGCTAACTAGTGTGGGAAAATATGCACATCCCTCATATAAAGTGTGGAGAAACTTCTGAGCTCAGCTGAGCTGAGGGACGCAAACACATATTTCAACACACATTTCTGCCGGAGAATCGAAAAATGACCCGCAAGTAAATGAAATCACTTTCAATGCCTCTAGTGACAGTCTTTGAATGCGTTAGGAAAAATACTTAGTTCCCGTCCCGCCAGTATAAGCGCCTGCTCCCTCATGAATAGCCAGACCGCGATGAGACTCCACTCGACAACTCCTTGATAACGGTGTATAAGGCCAACGCTATCAAGTGAGATGAGACACATGGTCAAATTCGATGATGGTAGCAGACCGTATCTAGCCCTGAATAACGCGGGTTGATGATGTGTGCACTCACAGGAGTAACAGAATGAGGGGTGGCGGGGATGGTTGGGTTATGGGAGTGGACAGAACGGAACGGTCCAGCCAGAAGAGGGCACAGGAGATAGCTGAAAAATGAAAAAGTGATTTGGGAAAATATTTACATGTTCACGGGATGTTAAATGGGCCTCTCCTGAGTTCCAGGATCGAGTTTTGAATGTTAGCTCAAATCCGGAGAGAGCTATTGAATCTCAGGAGAGGTGTATGGAACACATCGTCAACTACACGCGTGTGGAGAAAATGCTACAATTTGTAACATATTCTCAACACGTGTGCACCCGGATAACCAGTAGCTTTTGGAAGCCATTCTCTTAGTTTACTAGTACGTAACAACAAGGAAGCTCTGTAGGAGTTCTTGTATACTCCTACGCTGAGTCGTGTGCAACTTTTTATAATAAAAAGAAAACATATATTCCAGCACGAACAAGGCAAGCATTTCGCGAGAAGTGTATGGGAGCTCACCAGATGACAGAAGGGCAAGATGCCCAGTCAGCGCTTTCACATTCTCATCGACCATGGGTATTCCTTCAATAGCAATATGCATGGTAGAAGGCAACAGCTCGATGATACAGCGGAGATGAGCGCGCCAATGGTGCCACTATAGCAAGAAAAAGACAACAAATATTCAGATTTCTAATTTTCTGATTGACTTCTGAAAATGAAAAAACTTCAATTTCCTCTAATGTTCCGTCCACAGCATGACATTTCTTGTGAAATTGTGTCAGTTAAGGTTTTTGGGATAACTGATTCAATGAAAACTTGTTCCGTAAGGAAAAGAGTCATCGATCAATGCATGAGTAGAAAATTGAAAATGACTGCATTCCTACACCTTTTTATTTTCTAACAAAATGATAATGAACACCTTTGCAAGAACGAATACCAATGTGACTACGAGTAACCTCTCTAAGAAGACCCGTTAGTATCTCACTCAGTAGTACGAAGCGAAGTCCGGTGTGGGAGGAATATGCGTTCGCTTTCCTCAGCTGATCTCAGGAGTTTCCTCACTAACCACATATTCGGGTAGAAGGTGTGCAGAAACCAATGAGAACTTCCTATAGTTTCATATTGTCATCAAGACATATATTTATATGCATAGTTAACATATATTCATACATATGAACATAGTTTAATAAACTATGTTTATATTTTTTTACTGATTTCGACGATTCAATAACAGTGACCAACCAGGCAACAGCCAGTAAGCCACTGTGCAACAGTGTGATGACGAATATGAAGGCATCGAGCACCCAGAAGGGTACGTGTGCCACGACGTTAGCGAGTAAACCGTAACTGCACCATACTATTTTGAAGTGATACAATCGGCTGTTTACCGAGATGTGAAGGTCTGTTTACCCTTCCTTTTTTTCTTTGTTGCCTTCGTGGGAGCAACCAGGACCAGAAATGACAACACTGGTTTGAGCAATGACATAAGCTGAAGTGCACCCTGTCGTGAGTATTGATGAACCACCTCGTAAGAAATAAGTGGAATCCAATCTTATAAAACCTCTTATATCATCAACGACTAGCGCAGCTTGTGCTATGTCTTAGCTAAGATATGAATGGAAGTGTAATAACACAAAATGAGGATACGAACCTAGAAGATCTTAGCTGAGATCACCACCCCTTTTTTCTTTGTTGCCTTCGTGAGAGCAACCAGCACCAGAAATGATAACACTGGTTTGAGCAATGACATAAGCTGAAATGCACCCCTCCACATATTCTTAGCATATACGGTTTTCCGACTCGTGCACAGCCACCACAACGAGTATCATCTTGCGGCTCAGGGAGGTAGGTACTGATGCTTCACCTGATATTGCACCCTAACTCTTCGTAGTTAGTGAGAAGTCGAAGATTGGTAAAAAGTTTTCTCCACATATTCTTAGCATACACGTGTTAAAATTGCGCCTCAAAATACCAACTCTTACTGGAAGTTTATATCTATAACTCCGCTCCTGATCTAATGCTATACATCAACAGAAAGAGAATCGTTCATAATAGTATCCCTCCATGTTGGTCCAGGAACATCGACAGTTGCAAGAAATCGATTTCATGCATTTAGGTCAATTGTTATAGTCGTCTTCCTCTTTCGGCACCTCTGTTGACATAATGGCTCTTTGTTTGTTGGTTAAGGTTGATGAACGTTTCACTACTTGTGACTCGTATAATCTACCATGTCAAACGTGTATAATTCTGTTTCCACAAAAAACATAATGGCTCTGTAGGAAGCCTTCCTTCGAGAAGGAGCGCCTCCTTAGGATTCCTGAGCTACAAGTAGAACTTCTTCCTCACATCAGCATGAGCTCCGTCTGTGCTGATTCCAGAGCAGGACAATCTCGAGTCAGCGCCTGCGGGCCTGCTAAGACAGCTGCTTGGTGAGCAATTGGTCACGTTGATATCGAAATATTACCAACATAGTAGCAGATAAGATCACTGGAATGACTTTAGAAATGGACAACTATGAACGGTTGATGCTGATCGATTTTGATCAGCAGTTGAAAATGAAGATCGATGAGAGTAGTTGATTTTAATTTGAAATTTCAGGTTGAAAAAATTTCATCATGTGCCGTTATTGATCCTGGATCCTACAGGAGAGTATTCACCTGTTGGTGGTTGGCGGTGTGGGGGGGAGATAATAATATGCATAATGTCAACTACATGATGACATGGAACTCCAGGAGAAATTTTGTTGGTTTTCTGAATATTTTTACCCGAATTTCTATGATTAGTGAGGAAATTCTTGAGCCCAGGTGAGGAAAGCAAACATATATTTCTCGAACATTTTTGATGCAGAGGAGGAGCAACATGTTCAGCAGTTGTTCTAGACATTCCCAACTTGATTTCGAATGTGCCTATTTATGTGAAAAATAGGAGTGAGTATCAATCCACAATCGAAGTTTCTACATTGCGTCATCGAGATTGAAGTTTTTATGGTAGTATCCTGCCGAAATTGAAGTTTTTATGGTAGTATTTTGCCGAAATTGAAGTTTTTATGGTAGTATTTTGCCGAAATTGAAGTTTTTATGGTAGTATTCTGCCGAAATTGAAGTTTTTATGGTAATATTTTGCCGAAGTTGAAGTTTCTATGGCAGTATCCTGCCGAGATTGAAGTTTCTATGGTAGTATTCTGCCGAAGTTGAAGTTTTTAATGGTGAAATAGAAGTATGAAGGTCTCCCTACCCAGAGGGATTAAGTACTGCCGCTCTATTGGAGAGGTTCGTGTTGTTATAACTCAAAACGATACACTTACGCGGTGCGAATAGTCCAGGGTGCTGTAATAACTCAATACCATCCGTTTAACGTGAAGTGGAGTAATACTCCGTGTGAATTATAGGACATGTATATTTCCGGGACCGATAACGCAATTGTTTTCAGCGAAGTGAATTGTGAAATATGCTTTTCATATCACGCGTGGAACTCCATTGTTTTCATGTAGATCGTCACTTAGCAATAAATTCCACTAAGGAAATAGTCGTTGAATATTAAGGCTATCAACACGGGGAAATTGTTGTTGGTTTCTGAGCACTTCTGCCCGAATTCGTGTATAAATTTCTATAATAGTTGAGGAATTTGCTCAGCTTAGCTGAGGAAAGCAAACACGTATTCCTCCAACACTGTTGATTGAGCGAAGAAGCAACATGTTTAGCACTAGTAGTAGTAGACTTTTCCACAGTAGTTGTTTTCTCATTACCCCGACAAGTTGTTAGTAGTCTCAATTTATGTGGGAGCGGTAACCTTACGATAGAGTTTATAATTTTCCTACATGTGGCCGTCCTTGCGACACCAGGTTGGACGATTTACGTCACTTCAGCAGGTTGCTCGGTAACAGCGCTGCACGAGAGAATTGCAGGGTGCTTTTCAGTCTATTTGTGGTGCCGACTTATCTTCAACCTCCCCAGCTGGATATATTCTGCCTCAATAAACGGAGTAAGTTGAGGCGACGAAAACAACGACGAAGGATGGGTGAACGCGTGAGCTTGCGATACCGATGATTTTGTTTCTGCTGTGGTGTAGTATGGTGGTTGCGTTGGGAGTGCCCCTACTTGCGAATACTTCTACACGTGAATGCCCTTGATCTTAGGCCTAATATAACAGTAGAGTTCTCTCAGTAGTTGATTGCAGCCTTTCTGACATATATCGAACTTGAATAAACCGATTTCGAAACTCAGAATCAATTCCAGAATCGTTTCTCACACGTATAACACGATGCTGGAATCGATTCTGAATGTCTGAGTTGATTCGATGAACATGGAGTGCATACTCATCTGCAAACTGGCTTGTGACATTTGTCAAACTTGTACGGGAAGTGATGTCGAAAGGGGACAATCGGAGCAATCTGATAATACTACCATGGGCAGAGACTGAGCTTCGCCATAAGTTAGAATGCAATTTAGCCTGGCTCTCATATCCAGTGAATTGAGCAGCAGTTCTAAGTACTGCTTAGTTTATTGGTATTGAGCCGAGTTGGGCAGTGCCGACTACATCAGGGAAGGTGCCCCCCCGGCGAGGGCTCGTTTCAGCTCAAGGCGCGCACTAGGCTGCGTCTCCCATAATTTCAGGACTTTCCTCATCCATCAGATGGTCTCACGATCTGGAAGTTTGAGATAATCTCGTAACAAAGTGAAAGGGCTGAGCCGAGAATCGAACCCGGGACCTCGCGCACCCGAAGCGCGAATCATACCACTAGACCACACAGCCTGATGAGTAAGCGTGTCATGGTAAATGCATAGTACAGTCCCAGGGAGATCCCTCAGGCTCTCATCCTCGCTTGTGTTGAACCTGCTCGTGCTCCTTCGCTAAGCGTTCCCCGAGCTCATTGATTTCAATGAAATTATCCCAGTCGAAGTTCAGTATCACATCCTTCCAAGATATTCACCGTCTGGGCTATTATGACAATCAACATTCACCGACCGCCCTTTGGTGGAGTTGGATTCTTAGCCGATAGATGCGCGCACATTTTCAGATTCGATTCTAAAAAAGTTCAAGTTGGTGAACTCAATAGCAATTCTTCCCTTATAGAAGGCAGCTCGCTTCATTGGAAACCGCCGGACGTAAGTACTCGGATTTCTCAGGGATCAAACTTTAATCGGAGAACCCTCGGGTTGACATTCCGAGACTCGGAATACG
>NW_003207414.1:14716-24201 GCF_000006405.1 Perkinsus marinus ATCC 50983 | reverse complement strand
GTTGAGACTTGCCGTAATCTACACACTGCGCTAGCTGACCCTATCGAGATCATCTTGATATGGTCATCTTGACGAGATGTGGAAGTGAAGTCACCCTCAAGTAGTGTTGTCTCTGAGCTTCAGAGATTTATAACACAAGTAAAACCGCCTTATGGGAAGCTTAACAAGTGCAGGGGGTAAAATAGCTAGGCTAGAAGCCAGCTACTATTGTCTCCACTATCACATGATTGTGTCGGCGTATCAGCGAAGTGGAGGGATGATTATCATCACAGTGTGGATCATTTCCTCATCTAGCTGTTTGTATGTATGACTATTGACCACGGTGTTGTTGGGAGGGTTTTGATGTATGAACTATTGACCACGGTGTTGTTGGGAAGGTTTTCAGTGATGATCGTAAAAGCTGTACATCGGGTTCGTGTCCGATTTTAGAGAACTTGTATCATAAAATGTGTGTCTTGAATTCGCTAAAACTCTTCGTTTTTAAAGTTCTTTCCGGTCGGTTTATCATTCATTCTCAGGTGGAGTGAAAAGCGTCTATCTAAGCCGCCTATATAATTTTCTCCTTACAGCGGGGTTGATGTGCTGATCGTTGGTTATGAATAACCAACGATGCTTCCGAGAATCGAACCGGGGTCACGAGGATGACAACGTTGTATTCTACCACTGGACCAGTGATGGTCTACTCTGGTGATGGTTTGTACATTATGTAATGGTCGTTTCCGGGAATCTTAGATGAATTATGAAAGTGAGCAACTTATTGGTTGTCTTGTCAGGAGAGGAGGAAATGTTGTAGAAACTAGAACGTGAGTATCTGCTCGAACATGCACCATTTTGATGCTGTCGACGTATCTTTGCCGCATGTGCGTGCGAACTTCGCACTGCGAAGATTTATGACAATAATTTCTGGCGGTCATGGATAGCAACCACTGGAGATCGCTCCTGACTAACCGCAAGTAAGTCTATGAGTTCCAGTAGTAGTAGTAGTAGTAGTAGTAGTAGTAGTAGTAGTATACAGCTTGATGAAAATCGATTAGCTGATCGATTTGATCATACACTCGCTGAGTAGTTGATAATATGATAACTGCTTAGATACCCTCTTAACTGACAGGTTTATGCGATAGTCATGTATCATAATTCAATTCTTTCGCTGCGATAATTCTCCCTCAGTCGAGTTGGTCAATTAGTGACTTGCATAATCTTGCTCTCTTACAATTCCCCAACGGTCGATTCAGCATTTTTTCTATCGACATTTTTTATGCTCGCACGTAGCAAGGACACTGTGATGGAGGAGGTAGGTTCAGTTTCACAGCGCGGGAGCGTCACGCGCCACGAAATTCGAATTCAGGTGGATAGTCCAACGGCGAAGCGGATAGTACATCGGGTGCGGCGAGATGGTAGTAGCGGTGAAAGAGCTGGTTTTTATCGGAAATATTTTCCATAAAAATTGGGAAATTTTGAAATCTGTAGCCGAATTTTCTGAAATTTTCACAGAAAAAAAGAGAATTTGTTGAGAATTCCGGTGTTTTTTCAGGTCGTGGTGAACCCGCGAAGGTTCGAATCCCGGCACCGGCATTGAAGAGACATCCGGGTGCCCGGCGAAGTAAGTGATGAATAATACTTTCCATAACAGATTATCTTCAGAACTGTCTGACGTTCAATCACTGTCGGTGCATAAAGTGGCGAGAACTGACGTAACCGAGAAAGCGGGTAATCGAAAGGTCCCGGGATCTATCCCCGGCGCTGTCGTTCTCCTCCTAGGTTCGTCAAGGGGCGTATATTTGTACATAATGCCGGGTCTTAATAATATGGAATCCGAGAGCGCTACCACGGGCTGTGGAATAGGACATGATCTGACCATCGAAAATTCTCCGCGGCAATCATCGAGTTGTGCGTGCTGTGGAGCTGACATACACGCAAATGACACTCGGTGAGATATCTTGCGCATGCGTGCATACCATATTTTCGTCAATTCACATGTCTCAGCTGCCTCTGCAAGAACTGCAACCTCTCATTTTGTTCAACTTGCACTGATGGCGCCACACGAATAGGCGAGCTGAACGGCGACTTGCAATCTTGCATTTCCTCAACGCAGATAAGGCCGCGTTTCGGTCACTTCGATGCCCGAGAAATCACACTTTGAAGGACTTTATCGCAGACCGGCCAGGATACGTTTGTAATGTGTGCGACGCGAGTTCGCTTCAGAAAGGGTCGAAAATGTGAGAAAATTTTCGCAGCCGGAAAACTTTTGATGCGCCGGTTTTGGTCAGAATGGGTTGCCGAAGATGCAATTTTGACATGTGCAAGAAATGTGTGGAGGTCGGCTGCAAAGCTGGTGGGTTTTGGGCCTATTTTGAATCTTGGGTAGATGAACCTATGATACTTCTGTGGCAGTGTGGGAATATATGCACATGGTTAACTAAATGAAAATTTTGAAAACTTTCAAAATTTCGGGAAATCGTTGGTTTTTGTACACTTCTACCCAAAAGCGTGTGTAGATTTTAATAATGTTGTGGGAAAATTCACGAGCTCAGGAAACCAAAAATGTATTCCCCAAAACTGTTATGCAGTTTCCATATCGAGTAACCTCCACGACCAGCCGTCTCCCTCTGACTTCGCCGCTCTCCATTGTACTAATGGGCATCCTCTGAAAATCTTCACAGTGCGTAACGGAGCGCATGCGTGCAGCTGTTGTACTATGGCCAGCATCCCACGAGGAACACAGGCGTAATGCGACGGTGTGAACGAGATGTGAATCTTTTCGTCTCAGATTCGTCTGTAGTCGTTGCAACTACGAGCTGTGCTTTGAGTGTGCAAGTAAGTTCACCAGCGGAGTAAATTCCCTCGAATGATTCGGATATTTTAAAGTCGCAAAAATTTATTTGTGTTGACATTTAGTTGCATTGAATGGAGCATAAAAGTCAGGCCGTTCGGATAGCCGGAAAATTACGTAAAAATTTATAAATCTTGTAGTGATTTTTTTTCTGTATTTTTTTCGGGTATATATACGTGAGTATTCACATAACTCACTTCTGGTTGACAGTATTCCGCCGTTTGACTTCGAATCATTTTGGAATTTCTTGATTTTATCAAAAGAGTTTTCTGTCACTTTTTCAATGTTTCAGGAAAGGCTCTCGTCCTGCACAACTCCGGGAAACCTGCGATTACAGATACCCGCATTCTCCTCCGAAACGTGAGTTGGGAATAATAAGGAATATACGCATCGAATTTTCGCTGGCATTTCTCGTTTGGTGGTACGACAGGTTGACACTTTACTAGAGGATAAAGATACTCTCTCGGATACGTGTCGAAGATGGTTCAATACATACGATGTTAATAAGGACGGTGAGCTGGTGATGGATAGCTGATAATCGATCAGCTGATCGATTTCAGGGTATCTAAATTTCACGGAGCTCACAAACTTGTGCGGGCAGCTTTTGGGAGATCTGGAGGTGCCTGGCCTTGACACTCAAATGGTCGAACAGGTGAGATTTTTTTTTGTGAAAAACAATCAGAATTTGTTTTTTTTTGAAAAAAATATTGTGAGAATGATGGATTTTCTCACCCGTGTAATCATTCTGGTGTGATAACTATACATGAAAGCAGAATGGAAAGAGTTTTGTGGCGCGCGCTCATACGCTCGCCGCCAGCATCTACATTTCTCTCTTGTTCGAATGTATTTTCCATTGGCAATTTCGTGGCGCGTGAAGTTGTTCTGTTCCCTGTTTAGTACATGAAGAAGTATGACGTGGATGGGGACGAGCGGTTGACACCAACGGAATTCTTCGAACTGTTCGTCCGCCTATTAGTCAAAGCGAAGTGGGGTCGATTGTTCTGGCGCGTTCGCCGCAAGGACAGCACATCGTGTAGGTCGCTCCACGCGCCAGTTGCGGTTAGACGAGAAGCTCTCGTAGGAAAGAGAAGCAAGGGTAGTAGAGGCATGGATGTTTTTGGTGGTGTAGAAAATGTGACACACATGGTCAACTACATGTGTTGTTGAGAATAGTAAAATTCTGACGAATTCGGGCAGAATTCTCGAGTGTAGTGAGAATTCCCCTACAATTTTCACCCAACATATTTCATTTTCCCACACTGAGTGTGTTTGTTTTCATTTTTATCGCCATGCGAGCCAGTGTGGAGAAATATGCACGTGGTCAACTACATGTGTTGGTGACAGTATTAAAATTTCGAGGAAATTTGGGAAAATCCTCGTTGGTTTCTGTACACTTCTAACCTAGTTCGTATATAAGCTTCAATAATAAGTGAGGAAACTCCTGAGCTCAGCTGAGAAAACCAAACATATACTCCTATTCCAACACTGGTATAGATATAAGCCACTTTGAGCACGTGTCGAAGGAATATATGTTCGCTTTCCTCAGCTCACTTCGGGATTCTCCGAAGCTAATTATAGAAATTTGGGTAGGAGTGCATGGCAACCGAAGAGAATTTCCCTAAAATTTCTGTCGAGTTTTCATATCATCACCAACACATGTAGTTGGAATCATCTGTGGAGCTGTTCACAGTGCTGGGATATATCTTCTCTTTCCTCGACTGAGCTCAGAAGTTTCCTCACCTAGTCTAGAAGTTTATATACCGATTCGGGTAGAAGTGCACAGAAACCAACGAGATTTTCTCAAAATTTCCTCAGAATTCCTATATTGTCACTAACGCATGTAGTTGATCGTATGCATATTTTCCCACACTGGCTGTTCATATTATGAAATTCCTTATGAACTTCATAATGAATTTCGTGGCGCGCGGTCATAGCATTGTAGTTGCAGGATCTCCGTCCGCCCGATACTCGCTGAAGGAAGATCTCGGTCACGGCTCTTTCGGAGTCGCAAAAAGGGTAATTGATAAAATGACGAAAAAAGAACGAGTAGGTGTAGTGAGGAATTTGGGCGATTTGAGTGTATTGGAGTTCCACGACCCGTTTTACGCGAAGTGGCGTAAAACTCGGTGAAAAACGCGATATTCGCGGTGATATGCAGTAGTCGTGAAATATGTTTTTTATTACTGTTTTTCGTATCACTAGGGTGGAACTCAACGACGTCTACCGCTGAGCCACTGAGCAAAGAACTTGGCTTGTGCAATTTATGCAACCTGCCCGACGTCAATTTTCCAAACAGCGGAGATGTACGGGAAGGTTTTTAAAGCTGCAGAATTCAGCTCAGAACATACGCCAGGATTTTTCCAAGGGAAAAATCTTACTTTTTAGCTTTCTTTTCTTTTTTGTGATTGGGTGGAAAATTTCTGATCAGGATTTCCGATTCAGGTGATGAAGATTATCAGTAAGAATGCAGGCCATTCCACGCAAGAGGAGTTGGAGCTCGAAATTGAATGCATGAAGAAGATGGACCACCCGCATATCCTCAAGTTGTTCGAGTAGGACAAGTGTGCCAAAATATACACATGGTCAACTACACGTGTCGGTGGCAATATGAGAATTTTGGGAAATTTTAGCCGACAGTCCTAATTTTTTTTCGACCCGACATTTTTTTACCGACAGTTTAGGAAATTTTGGCGCCACGAAATCGCCAATAGGTTTTTTTGGGAAATTTTGATTACTTTCTGTACACTTTCAACTGATTTCGTACATTAACTTTAATAATTAGTCAGGAATCTTCCGATTCGAGGCGAGCAACACATATTCCGACACTGTTTTGGACAGACTCAACGTGATTTCGTAACTGAGAAAAGATTCAGCTACTTTGGGAATTTCCGTTCCCACAAAGTGGGTTTCGCTTTTCTCGGAAATTCAACCAAGTATTTTCTATTCCGACCGATAGATACGAGAAAATTAGAATGAAAATTTCAGATACTATGAAGATAGAAACAATATGTATATCATCACGGACATATGTGAGGGAGGTGATTTACTCAAAGTAAGCTTGCCTCCATTAAAGAGTTTTTCGCGGGTAGAATCACTCATGCGTCAATATTGATAGTTTGGGGGAATCAGTGGAGTTTTACTCATTTCATGTGAAGTGGCGTAAAACTCGGTTAAAAGCGCGATACTCGCGGTGATGTGCAGTAGTCGTGAGATATGTTTTTCACCAGTGTTTTCATATCACTAGGGTGGAATTGCAGTGTGTTATGCTAGTCAGTATATATAGAAGACAACGGACTTTCACCCTAGTGATATGACAAACGCTAGTGAAAAATATATTTCGCATTTCACTCCGCGAAAAACGCATGTGAGCAGAGAGTAACGCGTAAAACACGTGGTGTATTTCACGCGAAATGGAGTGATTTGTCCCGCGTGATTCGCCAGGTGTTTTCAATTCACTTCATATCGTGTTTTTCACATGGAGTATTACGTCATCCCACGTAAAACGGGTGAAATTCCATTGAGCTCTACACGAGAATGTCGCCCTGAAATCCATAGATTTTATGCTGGAATCTTGCGCATCACAGCGGAGCGAAGTGTTTCACGATGTGCATTACAGGGTTGAGATATGGATGAATTCGATTCTGGAGATGCTTCTTCGCGGCCAGCATTTCCTGGTATTTTTTCTACTTTTTGTGACATTCGAATAGAGAAATACTATTCTTCCCAACTTTCTGTGAGGAAATAAGAATTTTCCAGGGAAGTGGAGTGAAGCAGAGTCATCGACGTTTGAGTAGATATCAAAGAGCAGTATAAAAAATGCACATACTACATGTGTTAATGACATAAGGAAACTCTGAGGAAATTTTTGAGGAAATTTTTTGGGGGTTTTCTGTGAATTTCTACATCTAGTGAGGAAACTGCTGAGCTCAGCTGAGGGAACGGATATTCCAACATTGGAGTGTCCAAACTTGTTTTACGTGAAGTGGCGTGAAACTCGGTGAAAAACGCGATATTCGTGGTATGCAGTACACTACGTGTCAATTTGATATGCAAACGTGTCTTATTTTGGAAGACAATTCATAGTGAACAAGTTGTCGCTATCATCACAGTCCCAAACGGGCAATTTCATCACAACACATGTTCACAGCCATTGTTACACTGTATATGCGGTATGGTTTCATATTGATTCTCATTAACTTCGAAAAATGACGCACATTTGCATACCAAATTGGCACGCACTGTAGTCGTGAACCACGTTTTTCATATCACGGGCGAAGCTCCACTGGTATCGATGACGTGTTTTCGCGTTGTAGGTGATTGAAGAGGCACATCGTAGTAGAATACGGAAGCCGCTGACAGAGAGGTGGATCTGTGCCGTGTAATGATCGATTCCGTGTTTGTGGAGAAGAGTCTTCATTTTTCTCAGTTTCCGCCAAGCTCTCGATGCTGTCGCTCACTGCCATTCGCATGGATTGATTCATAAGGACATCAAAGCGGAGAACGTCCTTTTGATGAACCGCGTCCCGCCGGGGAAAAGGCAGAGTGAGATTTGCGGAGTTTATCCTGTTGAGAAAATTGGGGTTTTATCGGACGAATCTGAGGAGCCTGGAGAAGAATGCGCAAGGTTTGGTATGCTCGTCGGTAAAGAATTTTGAGGAAATCTTGGGAGGTTTTTGTTGTTGTTATTTGTATACTTCTACCCTAAGTCATATGTGGAATATATGTCTGGTTGCCTCATATGTGCTCGAAAACTTCATCACTACATTGCGAAAGTTTACACTCGATTCAGGGTAGCGCTATCGAGATTGCCCTGAAATTTCCTCAGAATTTTCATATTGTCGCCAACACACGTAGTTGACCACGTGCATACTCTTTCATGCTGATGCGAGCTGTTATAATATAGTGAGAAAACTCCCGAGTTTACTGAGAAAACAAAACCTGTATTCCAACACTTCCATCAGGAGATGATATCGATTGATATTAAGTCGACTCTCCTGGTCTGGTTACTTCAACCTATGACCAGTTTTTCAGAAATCCACGAGATGGAGCCTCATGTGATCCTCATAGACTTTGGTTTAGCCGAGCTTTTCGATCCAACGAGAGCATTTCAGTCCAAAGTGGTTGCCGGAACTCCTTACACGATGGCGCCTGAGGTCAGTGCGGGAGGGTCGAGTCTATGTTGGATTCTCACTGACGGTGAAAATCGCACATTGCAGTGGATCGCGGTGATCATCTATAACTATCGAACGCATTCTTCTCGGGGGTCTTGGCGACGTTGAGTCTGACATATTATGATGCGGACATACAATCCAGAGAGGGTAGATTTTGAGTTGGTTCGAAATATACACTGTGTAGAATCGACGATGATTTTCGACGTCTCACTAACTACGAGGGAGTTGGACCATGGAACTTGGAAGTTATATTACGTGGAGCACAAGAGCATACTTCCTCGTTGAGGTGACTGTGTGCGAGTCGAAAACCGGATATGCTGAGAATTTGTGGAGGAGTTCATATATTTCCTCGATACTATCTTCTTCTTCTTGTGCAGCACTTATTCTAGCAGGCGAGTAGTAGCCAGTATAGAGGTATAGCTCCAGGCTCAGTCACTGACTGAGCCCTAGTATGAGCCGGTAGACGGTGTGTTTCACGGCAGAGAGTTCGATAAATAGGAAGACCCTCCCCAGAGATATTCCGTTCGATACTGTGGAGTCGATAGTCGATCTGTTTCACGGTGCATCTCTGCATATTAATGAACCCAGGAATAAAACCCGTTTCTCTCAGGTATGGGCTTCAGCTCAGAATCGTTCCAAAACTTTTGGCCTTAAATGTGACGTTTACAGTCTCGGCTGCCTCCTTTTTCATATTCTAACGGGGAAAGTGAGTTCCGAAATCGATCATCGGGGCGCGCGATAAGGTCTCGTTGACGTCAGATACCCGTTATGCCGAAGGGTAATCATGCTAGAGAATGGCTACGGGCCATCGAGAAAGGGCCTGACTGGCCTGTGTTGGATACTTCTGGTGCATCCCCAGAATCTAGGAAGCTCGTCAGAGAGATGATGTGGTGAGAGCTCGGGTCAATCTTTCGGCAGGAGTCTTATCTGGTGATTTTTACTAGAAGGGGACGAGTTTTCCTTTCTTAAAGTATATTTTTGATAACTCCCATATTGTCATTTATTCCCTATGGAGCTCTGAAATAGTGAGTACCATAATCTAGTTGTCCTTCTAGCGAGTAATCTCGAGACACTCGAGAAGCACGCAAAGTTAATTCGCAGTTAATTCTCGAAGTCGAACTCAGTGAACTTATTCATCCATAGATGTAGGTAGACTTAAACTCTGATACCCAGGGTATCATACCCTCATTCCTTAGCGCTAGGATCATGCTCGGAACAGCCTTACTTGAACTCTGCATGCTTTCATCGCTGCTCTCTTCAGTGTGAACGAAAGACAGCGCCCATCTTCTCGTCAGTGCCTTCAGAGTGATTGGTTTTCTCTCTACCCGCCCGATCACCCGCAAAGACTTAATCCCGTGGCTGTCCGCGTAGGTCACTTGTGTATGCCTCTGTATATCCTTGAAGGATAATCCTTCCGAAGCTATCTTCAATGAAGAATAAGATCTCGATTGGCTTCATAGTGAGATTTTTCTCAGGAATTGGCA
>NW_003207414.1:13034-14616 GCF_000006405.1 Perkinsus marinus ATCC 50983 | reverse complement strand
GATACGCCAATCCAATGCTGCGGGCATTCGCGAAACACGTGCGGTTCTTTTCGTTCTGAATCTCAACTTCATAGAACCAAGTTTACATCGCTACCTAACCGCTCACCTGTCCTCTAGACTAGAGGCTCTAGTACATGGGTCACTTACATTACTTACTAGAACCTGTGTCAACAAGTTCTTACATTGGCATTGGCATCATTTCCTTCTAAAAGTGATAGCAAACTTTGTGTCGCGTGAGTAAAGCCTGATCGGACTGAGGGAGTGTCCCCTAGCACGCAATTATGAAGCGTGCGTCCCCGCACGCAGACGATAGAGAGTCTCTATTAGAGACTCATAGCCGTAAGATACGTGCGCGTGCGTGCAGAGCAAGTTGATATGATCAACTACTCTCACTCATGATGAATGACGCTGTAGCGTAGTAATATGCTGCGGCGTGCACTGTTATAGTACAGTGATGGAACCCTTTGGTTCTTCTCACCCAACCCTCCCGACCCGGGAGATGTGTGAAGGTTAGCCTCACACATCAATCACGTTGCGGTGGCGCAGCGCCAATAATGCGGGCCTGCCGGCTCCGGGTTTCGTGTTGGTGCTTCTCTGCGGCTACGTGATTCCTCACCCCCACTCCCGGGTCAGAAGGGTTTTACCGGCTATTCCAACCACCGCAGACGCGGTAAGGCGCTTCCTGATAATGACCAAAGACCATTCGCATTCTATGGCAGCTCTCAAGAAGTTGCATGAACTGCTAGAGTTACCAGTCTCGTTCTCAGACAGTCTAACCCTATCTCTGGTACGTAGCATCCGGGAAAGAAGAGACATCTCACAGAAGACAACGAGAGCTCACCGTTTCCTAGCAGGCTCACCGTGAGCCTGATAGGAAACAGAAAAATAAGCAAACTCCCCAATCAGGGACTCCTTATCCTCCCGTTTCCCGGAATCGGTTTCCGGGCAAAGCTCGGGCATACATTCAAAAAGGCACAGGTGCGCTCAAGTAATATTGGGGCTCGGAGTTTCTGCGCCCAACTTTCATAACGTAAATCTCGTAACCAGTGTGATGGAGTCGGTTTCTTGCATGAAGCTGTTTTGAATGAGTTTTCGTCCCTAGTTGGTTGTGGAACACTTACACATGTCCAAGTACATGGGCCACAGTCCGTGACATAGCTCATGTGACGAGGTTAGAATCTCACCGTAAGATGCTGTGATAGGATTAACGAGGGTTATCGAAACACAACTCGAACTTGAGCCAAGATGGCTACGGAGTTCTCGACACTTAGCAAGAACAGATTGCACCGAACTCGCATGTTCGGTTCCAGCTAAAGCATCCGTACGCACGCACAAGCCCGTGACAATACCGGTGTCACGCAGGCTGTCCAAAATCTACCATACTATAAACTTGAAGGTTATAAACTTGAAACGATAATACTCGGTGAAAAAGAGCAAAGCTCATAACACCGATCTATGTTCACAGGCCCAGAAATCAAGAGTCTCGATCTCACCGGGCTCATCATCCCATTCAACGTCAACCCGACCCGAGGCACGCATATCACGCACTGTACCCTTGAAGCACCGGCGCACAGGTCGTCGC
>NW_003207414.1:8843-12934 GCF_000006405.1 Perkinsus marinus ATCC 50983 | reverse complement strand
GCCGAAGCGTTGCCGAAAGACGTCCTACCATTTGCATGACTACTCCTTCCACGGCTCGTTCAAGTTTGCGGCGAGTCTCCTGGATTGGCGACATGATCTCCAGTCTGGGAGGCGCTCCATCAATGTTGCCTTTCCTTGCCTCGAGATCTGCTAGCTGGATTCCCGGAAAGCTAGTTGATCCCCCACACCAATGAAACGTCACACAGCGACCAAGATTTCTCAGGCTAAGACAGATATCAATGCATTCTCGACTTATCTCATTCATTTTGTTTCTCAATAGCGCACGTAAAGCTTCTTTTGAGTCGCTCACAATATGCAAAGTCCGATACGGCGAGCTCTGAGCTTTCACAGTTCGACGGAAATAACGTAGTGCAAGGCAGATCCCTGCTTGTTCACTCACTGTTGTCTCACTCATTTTTGTAGGCTCTACTACAATCAACTATTTGTTGAACTGAGAACGGAACCACTTGAGAAATGCCGGTCTGTATCTTAAAACGGCTCTCCAAAACGACTGAAGAGGAGCCGACGGTTGTGATGATGTATGGAAAGCCATCGGAGGCTTACCTGTAGCGCCGATGGCATAACAAGCGCCACATTTGTTCAGCCGAGTCGATTGATCCCTGACTGGAGCCAAAGCACCAGCGGCTTCCCAGTCAACCGACGGGGGAGGAGCTGCTATTTCATCCTGTGGGTCTGAGGAAATCTTTCGACTTCACTGGAACAAGAGCAACGTGATAGTACAAGTCGCATTGACTGAGCGCAGATTTTCTTTAAACTGCGGATCTGTAGCGCACTGGAACGCTTTATCGAATACTTCGGATGGTACATCGGCATATTCATTGAGGCCGACCTCGTGAGTTATATCACCTGAATGATAGACATGGAAGGACAGAAGCTTTCATCGCTCACCGTTGGCTCTCAATTCCTCTATCTCCCTCATGTTTCCTGCAAAAGCAGCCTTTGCAACCTGGTACTGCTCATCCGTCTCATACTTCTTATTGTATCTTCAAGAATTGTGATAGGCGATGGGAGCGACAGATGGCATCTAGTAGAAGCTGAAGGGAATGGATCATCTCGCCTTGTCATGAAGTCGTGGAATGCCTGGTCGATATTCTTGAGTTGGTCATGACGATCCGATTCTCCAGCGATAACTTGAACCATAAGAATAAAGTGCAGAATCCCGGCGGTGAACCACATGATAGGGATCTGCTGATCGAATGGAAGCAAGAGGATTCTTCCCGAAGTACGGGGGAATGTATCTCGCTTACGAATTTCACTTTCCGTAACGCTTTCCGTCACGGAAATTCCGTGACGCCCCTGCGTGCGTTCCTCACAGGGGCACATGCGTGTTGCTATTAGGTTCAGCTGTTCCAGTTAATGTTCTGATCAATTTAAATACTTCTTCTGGTTACACGATTTCACTGGCTGCTTTTGAGAGACTACGTGCAGTAACTACACACGCACAAAGCCGTTTCGCGATCGTTCCAACTTACCTATTACTCCCTTGGCTTCTCGTCACAGTCGCCCCCCATCGTGAACCGCCTTCACGAGTAATAATACCTAGCCAGTATGTGTGTTAGTTGCAGGTTGGGGATTCTCAGATTCGTCAAGGATTGGGGAAACTCAACAAACTTGAGCGAAGTGGCTACGGTGATCCAATTTCAGTACAACTTACTGATCACGAGGATCAATGCACAGTTGGATATGTGTACGCATGAACATGATTGGAAACAACAGTGACGCAGCGTCAGTGGCGCTGTCAGCGTCACTGACACTGGATTGGCGTCACGACGAGCGCGAGATGAGCACAAGATGAAACCCTTAGGCCAGAGATCAACTATCCACTAACAGTTTATCAGTCGTAACGTCATACAACAGGAAAGATCGATGGTTCTATAATGCAGTGCGTTAGGAATCATACACATTCAAATCGAATGATTCAATTCAAGAGTAGAGCTTGTGTTATACGGGAGTAATGCTCAATTAAGTTTCAGCCGTGACATAATTGGTTAGACCGTTCGGCTATACCTCGATTCGAAAGGTCCCCGGTTCAGAACTCGCTCAGCTCTCCCCCATAATTCCTCACAGAAGGATCCGCTATACTGGTTGCAACACATGGCCGCGAGACGGAAGTAAAATTCCGAAGGTCCCAACGTCGGAATACCAACAGTCTGACGGATCCTACGACTGAGATGACTCCTTGGAGTAGAATGAGGGTGCTGACAGTGGGCTGAAGGGAACTTATATTGGATTCTATTGCGGGATCGGGTGTTTTCCTGCGTGCACAATGCGAAGATGCGCATTTTCTGACGAAGTCTGATGTTGCGACAAATCGGAGTGGCGTGTTTACGTGTTAATGATATGTGTTTTACACTGGTCTTTTCACCTCAGTCGGTGTTTATCACGATTTACTCTACGTGGTTTTAACGAAAACGCGTTTTCACGGTACATAGTACATCTTCTACAGCGTAAATTGCTACTGCTACTGCTAACTGAGATAAGAAGCTGCTCCCATATGCTTCTCATGTCTCCGGGTGTCAGCGTGGGATTGCGGTGCAGTTCTTCGGCAGCGATGTCCACCAATGTTGGAGGAACTGTCGTCGACCGACACTTGTAAGTCTTCCACGGATAATCGTGTCCACGCCACTCGCTTGCAGACCTACCGCAAGCCTTATGACCGTAGAAGAAGGCTTTGTGATTTTGCTTGAGGCCACTCTGGACGACTAAGATGTGGTTCACAGGACAGAGATCATCGGGCCAACCCCGCCAGGTAGCTTGACGCCGGCTTGCGCGGGCAGCTTCGCGGATAGGATCAGCGTTAGAGTGGCGTCTACGGTGCAGTTCCTGGCGTCCACGATGCTCCTTGCTACTCTTCACTCGATATAAGGAGGGCTTATCCACCAGATAAGTTGCCAGCACATCATCAATATCTCCACGTATGGTACAGAAGGCTTCTGGCTCCCATCGCTCGTTCTCAGGAGAGGTGTAACCAGCAGAAGCAGGATCGCCGCTTGGAGTATCATCTCCGTCGGACTCGGTGGTGGTATCGCTGGGGCAATCATCGTCCAATAGGCTCTCTTCTGAAGAATCTGAACCTGCACTGCCATTTACTGAAGGAAGGTCGTCAGCGCCATCCGGATGCTCTTCCGTGAGTACCTAGAATGATATAGTTTTAACACTGCCGGCATAGCCTTACGTCTGTAGATAATACCGATGAAGTAGGTTCGGGAGAAAGTTCCTCTCCGTCGTGCGCCTCTGTATGAGAGAGCAGTGGACGCTCGATGTCGATGTGAGTGGATGGAGGCGCATGTCGGTTGGTCACAGAAACATCGCTCGCAGCACGTTCAGGGCCTTGTTGGTAGGCGTCGGCCTGCCCATGCACTCGCATGCGGCGGATGTGGTCCACAGATTCAGATGGGTTCATTTTCATTATTCCACGGAATCCGGAAGGATTGGTCTTCGACATCTCAATGAATCTGTCTCCTGAACCAAGAGTACGGCCAAGCAGACCAGTCTGCACTGCATTGACAACAATATTAATTAGTTCATTACATACCCGCTCAGTAACACGAGCTTCATAGCCGTCTAGCATCTTCTTGACATCGGCGGCACTCACCTCGTACACTGCAGAGGAGGTAGGAGTTTGTCCAGATCCTGCATTCCCGCTAGAAGAACCTTCCTGGATCGGACTCGGTGAAGAAGGCCGACTTCAGCATGATGAATTTCATCGATGAAACCTGTCGATCGTGCAGAACCTTCAGTCTGTCATGCTCGCGACAGAACTCATCGAACTTCTTAGCCGATGGAGAGAACACGAGCTTTTTAGTGAGCCGCTCTGTGCCTACCCATTTAGTGTATACTTGATTTGAGCTTCCAATACGCGTGAACATCGTATATAGAACGCCAAAAAGCCAAGGCTCACGCAGCCTGCGTTCAATATCGATGTGCACTGTGTGTGGGCTCTTATATTCGTCATCCTTCGACAGATCAATAACAATGTACTTGAGCGTCGATCCCAGCAGTTTATGGCATGTCAGAGCTGCCCCTAACTCCACAGGCAAGTTTCGCCTTTGTACAGGAGGGAGCCGACG
>NW_003207414.1:7024-8743 GCF_000006405.1 Perkinsus marinus ATCC 50983 | reverse complement strand
GGTCACCGTTACAGTAAGCACCTCGGCAGTTCTTCGTGAATACTATTCGGCATCCCAACTTCAGCTTGACGACGAGTGGAATGCCAATCACACCAATATCTTCGTCTTCGGCCGGTGGTCTATGGTCGCTAATCCCGGCGTTGAACGTTACCGGAGTCCCAGGTATAGCACCTATATGTTGTTTGTTAATTCTGTTTGCGGTTCCTCGAGAGATAGTAACAGCTGTCCATTCTTCTTCGTGCTCACCCTCAACGTCCCGAATAGCAACTGCCAGTGCTTTTGCCGACTCGGATAGCTTCGTACCGGACTGCATTCCTCTTATTTCCGCAAGAAACTCCGTGAACGGGATATCAGGACCCTCGGCGGGGTATGGTAGGGGTCTACGTCCACGACGACCTGGGCGGATACAACCAGTGATAGCCGATCCTCGATTGAAGGACTTCAAGAAGTAAGTCCTCAGCGGCATAAGCTTCCATATTTGACAGTCCCACACAGGTCCGACCTCGAGGTCTTTGTAGTCGCCATATCGCTCGGGATGAGCGTCCTGAAGTTGTAGTGGGTCGCTCACAAAGTTCATGTGGATGTTACCAAACAGGCCAGCCTCGCCTCGCAGGTCACGGAGGGCTTGCTCAGTTGCCATCAACATGGAGTCAAAGACAGTCACAACCTCGTCGATGACCATTACGGGTTGCCCACTGAGTCTTTATGTGGCCCCGATTCTTTTGACCCCTTCGACCATCCGGGAAGCTAGCGTTAACGGGCAACAAAGTAAGAGGTATCGTTAGCCTTACCGTGAGCAGTGTCGAATTTCAGTCCCCGAAATGACATGAATGTTACCCCATCAGCCGCACTTGCGGCTATGGCTGTAGATGATATAACATGCACGTCGACTCCCAGCTACGCCTGAGATGAAGTGATGTATCTCCGGCTTCATGGAAGTCAGAAGGGCACTCATGGGGCCACAAGAATGGGTAGAACCGACTGAAAAGGTGTTCCTGGTTCTGAGAACCATGTTGTGGCTCACTCGGGAATCTCCAGACTCTGGACTCCAGGGGGTATATAGTCTTGCGTGCATAGTAGGCATTGCCCACTATGAACGCAAGACGATATGGACTGCGGATACAGTATCAGTTGAGACGAGACTGATGAGTACGGCAGCAGTGTGCACAGGACTAGAATGCACATACGTACGCCACGGCTAACATCGATTAGACATGTGTGCATCGCTCCGCTAGACTCAACTACACTGTCCCATTTACCCCTTCAGAAAGGACAAATGGGACAGGCGTCACAACTTCTACACGGCCGACCCTACCCACATCACGGAAGTGGTGGCTCGTCTTTGGATCGTGAGCGAGTTACCGTATTGGAGACCCGCTTGCGGGAATCAGAACGAAGGGTGGCATCCGGAAGAGGACATAAAAAGGATGTCATGGATCTGCAGGACGGAACACTGGCGGTGTGGCGCCGCCCGGGTGCACTGGATGTCGAAGGCCATGTGGTGAAGGTGCAGACGGTGGTCGTCTAAAGCTGTCCTCATGTCTACTCGGGCAAGGGTGTTCTATCCGGCTTCGACGGCTCGGCTCATCTCCCTGCGATACCACAGCAGTTTCATCTTTTCACTTGGGGATCAGGCGTGGACCGTGCCCGAGCTACTCCGGTGGTTGAAGGCACTGTGGACCCTGCTAAACTAAAAAGATTGGGACTGTGTACTGGTTT
>NW_003207414.1:5426-6924 GCF_000006405.1 Perkinsus marinus ATCC 50983 | reverse complement strand
TCTACTATATTGGGATGAAATAAAGGGCTCTGTATGTGGTTTCCCTTTATGTAATCCCAATGGCGCGGAGGGTGACAGCAGTCGGTTCAAGCCTTTACTGCGTATGCGGTCCTTTTGTCCACAATCTCGAGACAAGGAGTGGGTAGCACTCAATGTTAAACACAACACAGGGCTATTGACTAGAAGATCGACATTGACGCTGAAGAAGTGGCTTGGTACAACAAGCGCAGATGAGAGAGTCTCAGCACAAAAAAGACAGCGCTCGCCGTCACGGTTTTGTGCATGCGTGCAGATAGGTAAAGCACACGTTCATTGCCCAAATGAAGGTGAAGCTGAGACCTTTTATGCTACCCCAACTATTTGCGACTTGAATGCTGTAGAGTCCGTTGGTTTGTTCCCCCTTCCTCCTATGTTGTCTAAGATGACCGACAAAGAGAGTAATTGGCAGGCCAAGAAGGGTAATCCTACTAGCCTCAACCCTAGAAGGTCTAAGGAGAGTATTATTAAGCTATTCGAGGCCACTATTATTGAAGCCATTAATGGTGGGTGGGTTACTCTGCATGAGCACTACAGCTACTACTTTGAGGACACGGTGGGTGGTAAGGAGAAGATTAAGACTCTGTTTGGTTGTGACTTTATGAATGAGGTCAACGATAACCAATGCAACGCTCAAGCCATTAACGACAAGTTCAAAGTGGAAAGCGAGACCTATCTCCCGGCCTGCGTACAACAGCTTCGTCGCAAGGGTCTTGATGGCACCACCAGTTCAATTTCGGTTGGCCAAGACGGTGTTAACCATGAGGTCAGCTCCCCCTTGGTGGAACCTGCAGTGGTTGGGTGCATCATGGCCATATGTATGTGCTGGAAACTCACTATGTCTGAAGGTATTGAGGCCTTCCTTGGTGGGTGTAGAGGTGTGTGCTTCCGACAATGTTGGTTATGTGCTCCGTGGGTCAAGGTTAAGAAAGATGGTTCACAGTTAGCCACCACGTGGATTGGTCAAGAGAGTGATGGCGAGGAATGGGTGAATCACTGTGACACTGAGGAGCACACTTACAAGGAGTACATGCTGAAAATCTATGGTCTGTCGTTCCTGGGTATTACCCAGGCTATGGTTGAAGGGGCTAGGTGGACTTATGAGCTGGCCTATGAAACATGGAACTCTCAAGGGAGTAAGTTGGCTACTAATAAGTGCGATAGAGAAGGTCCGCTGAGTGAAGGCAAGTATATGCCTGCCTCTAAGCATTTAAGGTGTTTGGTGTGTATTGATTCTACCAAGACACCCGCCAGTGATTGGCAATTATCGGCTCATTGGTCTGGTGGGTTTGGCAGTAAGAAGGAAACTCAGCACTCCTACTACATTAAGCGTGCGTTTTATGAGGTTAACTATGTGGGTTCGAGGACTGATCCAAAGTTTTGTTATTTGGAGGGTAGACCACCCTTGATTAGTAACAAGAATGTGTCTAAAAACCCCTACGTGGATGTCAACTTGGAAAAA
>NW_003207414.1:0-5326 GCF_000006405.1 Perkinsus marinus ATCC 50983 | reverse complement strand
AGGCGTCACAACTTCTACACGGCCGACCCTACCCACATCACGGAAGTGGTGGCTCGTCTTTGGATCGTGAGCGAGTTACCGTATTGGAGACCCGCTTGCGGGAATCAGAACGAAGGGTGGCATCCGGAAGAGGACATAAAAAGGATGTCATGGATCTGCAGGACGGAACACTGGCGGTGTGGCGCCGCCCGGGTGCACTGGATGTCGAAGGCCATGTGGTGAAGGTGCAGACGGTGGTCGTCTAAAGCTGTCCTCATGTCTACTCGGGCAAGGGTGTTCTATCCGGCTTCGACGGCTCGGCTCATCTCCCTGCGATACCACAGCAGTTTCATCTTTTCACTTGGGGATCAGGCGTGGACCGTGCCCGAGCTACTCCGGTGGTTGAAGGCACTGTGGACCCTGCTAAACTAAAAAGATTGGGACTGTGTACTGGTTTTTGTTGGGTTACGGCAGTAGACATGCTAGGCTTGTATGCGGTGCCTTACATCGAGGACCAGGAGGCCGGGGGTCGGGTTCACATACTGGACAGCGAGGATGATCGACGATTTTTCCCGGTATATCTGAATGCCGATGGTGCTTCTCTCATGGCGGAGACACCACCTGAAGGTGCCACCGCCTTTCTGAAATCATCTTCTGAGGTGATGGTTTCATTAAAGCTTACACCTACGAGGTTATTGTCGAAGGATAGCCGCGAGGCCCTTGTGACCCGCGGTATGTGAACGAGTGACGTTGTCGCCAACTGGGGGAGACACTGTCGCGTATGGAGTTATCCTTACGACGATCTAGGCAGCCGCCTCCAACGGTGATCATGTCTGTCGGTGATCGTCTCTGTCTTGACTCCTTTTTTTCTTATAGTTGGTCTTTCCGCCTTGTTGAGTGCCTAACTTGACTCCCAACTATAGCTTATCCAAGACGCAGAGGAGCCTTTGTATATGCGTGCAATTCTGTAAGGGCATAGCTAATGGCTTGAGGGCACAAATAGCTTCAAGAGTGCGAGGTTGTTCACCACTGGTGATTAGTTTGATCAAGTTGACGCTATCTTCTGTATCTCCTAGTCTGAGGCTGGCAGTTCTCATTCTCTTGCTTCCGGTCAGCACCTCGCTATCATGTGGTTCACCGCTGGGACTCTTCACCTCATCGTTATGGCTCAGACTATCGCCAGAGGATCGGGTCGAGAATATCAACTAGAGAATATCGACCAGGCCTTCCAAAACTTCATGAGAGAGTGAGATGATCCATTCCCTTCAGCCTCCAGCTCTTCCATCGCCTATCGCAATTTTTGAAGATACAATAAGAAGTATGAGACGGATGAGCAGTACCAGGTTGCAAAGGCTGCTTTTGCAGAAAGCATGCGAGAGATAGAGGAGTTGAGAGCAAATGGTTGGCGGCGAAAGCTTATGTCCCCTCATGTTTATTATCCAGGCGATATAACTCATGAGGTCGGGCTCAATGAATATGCCGATTTACCATCCGAAGTATTCGATAAAGCGTTCCAGTGCGCTACAGATCCGCAGTTTAAAGAAAACCTGCGCTCAGTCACTGCGACTTGTAGTATCACCTTGCTCTTGCTCTACTGAAGCAGGAAGATTCCTTCAGACCCACAAGACAAGATAGCAGCTCCTCCCCCGTCGGTTGACTGGGAAGCCGCTGGTGCTTTGGCTCCAGTCAGGGATCAATCGACTCGGCTGAACAAATGTGGCGCCTGTTATGCCATCGGCGCTACAGGTAAGCCTCCGATGGCTTTCCATACTAATTTAGGGGAGACTTTGGTGCCGATCATCATCACAACCGTTGGTGTCTCTTCAGTTGTTTTGGAGAGCCGTTTCAAGATTCAGACCGGCATTGCTCAAGTGGTTCCGTTCTCAGTTCAACAAATAGTTGATTGTAGTAGAGCCTACAAAAATGAGTGAGACAACATTCAGTTATTCGCCTGAACCACGTTATCCTCTCATGACCTGATTCTACCTTCAGAGGTTGCGATGGAGGTACCGCTAAGTGGTCATATCTGTACACGAAGGATAGTGGTATAGTGCGAGCCAGGAGCTACCCCTATAAGGCTAAGGTTGGTGCGTGTAAGAACTCCGTCGCTAGAGATCCAAACCTGAAGTGTCTCAAGGTGAGTATCCCTCGATAACGCGATTCAGTGCTGGTTGTTGTTATCAGTATGGTGTTATCGATAGAATCGTTAACGTACCAGCGGCCAACGAGGCTCTCATGATGCAAGCTGTAGCTACCGGGCCAGTGGCGGTTAGTCTGTGTGCTTTCGCCCCGCCATTCAAGCATTACAAAGGCGGGATTATCACAGGTGAAATTAGTCTCACCTAGGAGCGAATCATGTCTCCGTTCAACTTTGTAGCCAAGACCTGCGGAGTGTCTACCCCGACCCATACGGTAACTATCGTTGGTTACAACACTTCATCGGATGGAATTCGGTGAGATCAAAGTATCAAAGTAGCACCCGGTGTTCATTCGCCTACATGCTAGGTATTGGAAAATTCTGAACTCCTGGGGGAAGTCTTGGGGAATGAAAGGCTTTGCTTACATCGAACGAACCGGCAACGAGCCCGGTAAGTTTCAGTGGAAACTGCGGCGCGGTCGTGTCCATTACTGTTAGGAGCAGTCTGCTAGGAGCAGTCACTGCTTCTACCATTGTGACTATGTACGGTTCATCTGTAGTTAAAAGATTATCTATAGGTCCATGTAATATCCTCTCTCTCGACGAAGTTTACCCCACCTTCTCCTCTATGGTCAAGAGCTCTCCTTGCGCTGGAACTCGTTGAAGGTGCTTCATGTGAGAAAAATCGGGCCGAGAATTTTCTTGAGTTTGATGCGACGCGTCATTGAGCAATTCTATGATGCTGATACCCATTCCTTATCATGTTGTTACAGAATGTTACAAATATTCGTATGAGTTATCATGGAGCCAATCCACACAATCGAGGACTGTGTTCGTTTGAGACAATATCAGTCTCAAGATAGAGCTTCACTCTCATTGTTTTTCATTGGTCCGCACAAGCCGGATATATGTTGAATGGCTGGTGCTCTATACTCGACACAAGTTGAGTTGAAAGTTCAAAAATCACAGAAGCAAGATTTTCTTAGGCTTATGTATCATAGATATCTTCGTCCCGAAGCTTCCCCCGAAGCTTTCGAGGGACATTAGTCGGCTCTACTCAGAGAATGAGGGGGTACCATTGTAGCCTGCATTATACAGGCTGCATAAGACAATTGAATTCTCTGAGACGCTTCTAGTCTGTCGCGACATTGAAATGAGACCTCAATCAGAGCATGGTTCACATAACTGAAGAGATATTTGGTCCTAGACCGACTCCAACACTGTATGATGCATCTACACCTTGAAACGGGTCGAGCTCGTCGGAACGGGTGAAGTTAGAAATACAAACCCGAGAAGGTAACTTCATATTTGCATTCAGAACTTCCACATTTGCCACAGAATATTCGAACACTTCGAACCAAGGCTTGGTCACCAGGCTTGTCCGAGGCCGATAGAAAGCTCGAGTTCATATTACTAGAACTCTCAGTTCCGTCGTGCACATGAAACTCCTCGATTTCATCCTTCCAGGGAAATCGATTCCGTTGTTGGGAACTTCAGTTTTGTGCTTGGGAGGCAACTATGCTCACCCGTGGGGTCGTTCGAGACCCCAGGATCCGTTGACGTAGACTTATAACACTAGCCAGAGCGTTACTATTTGAAGGAATACACTCAATACACAGGCAACAGAGCAGCTCCTTACTATCCACAGCTAGAAGGAGGAACAAATTGGGCAGACAGATTCCACAGCGTACGACTATTGGACGATCGAGTGATCAACTATGCAGTAGTGATGAGTGTCTTTTGCGCTCGGTTCTGCATCCAAGATTCGTTTTTTCTTTCGGAAGTCAACCATGCATTGACTGGGACCAACTGGCACCCGTCGTCCGAAACTCTCCTTGCTCACGTCAATCTCGGGGAGGAGGGTATTATTGTTGATGGTACAGGCAGCAGAGCTGCCGCAGCTATGATCTGTGGTCTTAAAATCGCATGAGCATGGCAGCGATTGGGATCGTATGAACATGGCTACATTGAAAGATCTAGATCCTCACCTTGTCGTCAGGAGCACAATGATCGACCGACGGATATGTGCTCAGGGCCCCTGAGTCAGGGGAATACAATTCGGTACCAGAAAGTCCACGGTCGAGTCAGTAGCAGTGTCGAATGTCAGGTTTTTATGTGACGAATCAGTGTGACAGAGTAATATTTATTATTCTCGAGAAATCAAGTGATCAGCTGATCAGGCAATCAAAACGGACGGCAAGGCTTATACAGCAGCTAGCGATCATCTGGAGATGGGTAGCTCAGTGCTCGAAAAAATGACAGCGAGTTGAATTGCGCGAGTTGAGGCTTTGATAATGATAGCTTGTACTCAGTTATGGTCGCCATCTCTCTAACTCCCCAAAAATGTTCCAAATACAAGACTCCACCCGTACCCCTGAATGACGAGCAAAACCGAGCTCGTTATCGAGTAAAAAGTATGTGGGCATGTACAACCATGGGATAATCGACAGCTGACCGGTGATCGCCAGAGAAGATCAACACTTTATCAGTACCCCTTTGCTTCACATAACCACCTCCAAATGCCTGCTCGTATTATTGATGAGAGTATCTCCGTCGGTCTTAGAATAAATTTCCTTCAATCGCTCCACGGATGCTCCTTTGTTCAGGCAGTGACCTTCTGTGGTAGCTGCCGAACGTAAGCGACTCTTCAGGATCGCAAAGGATGTTTCTATGCATGCCGAGACTGGACTTCTCGGAAAGCGCAAAAATGAGCACTCAGCAGCACCGAGAACCATCCCACAGAAAACCGTCTTAGAAGCGCTATAATTATCGGCTGATAGAGTCTTGCGGACACCGTGATTTTGTCTATTTCTTTTCTTCAGTAGCGGGATAGCCACAGTATGGTAAAACGACTCGTGCGATTTGACCGAGTTACTCTCTATTGCCGTTATTATTGGGCGCTCTCCCCAGGCTAACACCCGAACAAATTTGAGTTTTTTACTCAATCTGAAGGCACTGCGCGTTGGTGCTGCATAGCAATGGTCCCACATCCTCTCCTTGGTATCAGCTCGAGATCCCTCTGCATCGAATCCTATCGTCACCCCATCCATGTACAACCCGATCCAATATCAAAAAACCGCTGATTTCCTATTCCTATCACCCTGGCATGCCTGCTTTATTGCCGAGGCCCATTTTTTCTGACGATCACCTCGACGCTGCAAAACCCGTTGCGTAGTGCGGCGACATCGCCGCGGTGGCGATGAGGTGTGT
>NW_003201949.1:0-1025 GCF_000006405.1 Perkinsus marinus ATCC 50983 | reverse complement strand
TGTTTGTCGTTGTTGTTTTTGGTGACTATATCTCTATGACAATCTAAAGAGCCTTCTTCCATATCATTATTGTCTTCCCTTTTTTTCAGCGGAAGGCTGGCGACTCAGCAGCCAAGACACAACTACTCAACTTGTTGCAACTGATTAAGAGTCTACAAAGCCAACAGATAAACCAGGTAGGCACCATACAGGTCTTCGCCCAGCGTCTATTACTCATCGCGGGGGAAATAAAATGTCTAAATTTCATATGGTACATACCATTCATTGCACTTTGGGGGGAAACAGGAGTTGGTGACAATATGAGAATTCTGAGGAAGTTTAGGAAGAATTTGATCGGTTTTTGTACACTAGGCCTTCGTGACGAAGGGGCGGAGCTCACTGAGTCCACGTCCATGTACTCAATCAATGAATTTTACATAGGTCCAGCCCGGTTCGATCCCCGGGTAGGACATTTTTGCGTCATTAAAGTTTTTCATGCATATGTCGTCGAGCTGTTCGTATAATCGGATTTCCCGATTTTTTGCCACACCTCGGCATATAGAGAAGTCGTTTGATTTATCTGGTAGCTTCCTACGCTTCGTAGTTAAGCCAGAATAATTCTGCACGCACGCACAACGCGAAAGTGCCTGTTGTTGCGGTATATGCTCCGCTCGCTCCGAGACTTCTATTATTAATGAGGAAACGTCTGAGCTCATCTGAGGAGAGCAAACATATATTTCTGGGTAGTTGGGAGATTTATTGAATTGAATTTTCACCAATTTTGTTACGAAACAAATCGGCAATCGTCGATATGCATCAGGCGAAGATCCTTAACCAGATGGAAGCAGTCGCGGTGGCTCATGAGAGTGTGTCGCAGCAGCAGACCAAAGGTAGGGATATGTTATTTTTCAAGGTGACGATCTCTCATCAGGAGTGGCGTCTCCCCTTCACCAAGTGATCCAGGTGATGGCCGACACCCATCGCCACCAGGGAGAGCATCTGACGCGCTTGTTTGGTCTTGTCGAGGGGCAGCTCGCATCGGAGTC
>NW_003211462.1:0-1616 GCF_000006405.1 Perkinsus marinus ATCC 50983 | reverse complement strand
CAAAGCGCATCAGGCCAGTGGTGCATTGCTGCTCCACATGGCAACAAGGAATTATTAGGTTAAGTTCCGTGGGATGACCACACATGTATCTTGCACGCATGTGTGCGTATGCACGTACAGATTGTGTGCTCTTCGCGGTGCGTTCCAGGTTTGCATAGTCTCTCGTTACTGAGGTGATTTCACTGCCGCAACGCTTCGCTAAGCTCTCAAGAAGCGTACAATTTGATACATATTAAAGTCACTACCCGAATTTGAACCGGGGTGTCACGGCCACAACGTAACGTCCTAACCACTGGACGATAGCGACTCAAAGAAATATGAGCTGCTGTCCGTCGACGTGGATCACCTATAACTAAACCTCTTCAAGAAGCGTACAATTTGATACATGTCAAAGTCACTACCCGGATTTGAACCGGGGTTGTCACGGCCATAACGTGACGTCCTAGCCACTAGACGATAGCCACTCAAAAATGTGGGCCGCTGTCGGTCTACATGGATCACCTATCGCTAAACCTCTTCAAGAAGCGTACAATTTGATACATGTCAAAGTCACTACCCGGATTTGAACCGGGGTTGTCACGGCCACAACGTGACGTCCTAACCACTAGACGATAGCGACTCAAATAAGCATGAGCCGTTGTCGGTCGACGTGGATCACCTATCACTAAACCCCTTCGAGAAGCGTACAACTCGATGCATATCAAAGTCACTACCCGGATTTGAACCGGGGTTGTCACGACCTCAACGTTACGTCCTAACCACTAGACGATAGCGACTCAAAGAAATATGAGCTGCTGTCCGTCGACGTGGATCACCTATAACTAAACCTCTTCAAGAAGCGTACAATTTGATACATGTCAAAGTCACTTCCCGGATTTGAACCGGGGTTGTCACGGCCGCAACGTGACGTCCTAACCACTAGACGATAGCGACTCAAACAAACATGAGCCGTTGTCGGTCGACGTGGATCACCTATCGCTAAACCTCTTCAAGAAGCGTACGATTTGATACATATCAAAGTCACTACCCGGATTTGAACCGGGGTTGTCACGGCCACAACGTGACGTCCTAACCACTAGACGATAGCGACTCAAAAATGTTGGCCGTTGTCGGTCCACATGGCTCACCTATCGCCAAACCTCTTCAAGAAGCGTACAATTTGATACATATCAAAGTCACTATCCGGATTTGATCCGGGGTTGTCACGGCCACAACGTAATGTCCTAACCACTAGACGATAGCGACTCAAACAAGCATAAGCCGTTGTCGGTCGACGTGGATCACCTATGACTAAACCTCTCCAAGAAGCGTACAATTTGATACATATTAAAGTCACTACCCGAATTTGAACCGGGGGTGTCACGGCCACAACGTAACGTCCTAACCACTAGACGATAGCGACTCAAAGAAATATGAGCTGCTGTCCGTCGACGTGGAACACCTATAACTAAACCTCTTCAAGAAGCGTACAATTTGATACATGTCAAAGTCACTACCCGGATTTGAACCGGGGTTGTCACGGCCACAACATGACGTCCTAGCCACTAGACGATAGCGACTCAAAAATGTGGGCCGTTGTCGGTCTACATGGATCACCTATCGCTAAACCTCTTCAA
>NW_003205998.1:0-1059 GCF_000006405.1 Perkinsus marinus ATCC 50983 | reverse complement strand
ACCTAACGCATCATAGAAGGTCAGTACCACCAACATCCTAATAACGTGACCCACAGTACACAAAGTAGGACTACGCACCAAAGCTTCAGAATCCATATCCAATGCGTTGATAACATCCTTACCAGCGTAGCGACTGCGAAACTTCGTCCTACCGTGTAGAACAAAGAGACGTAAGGTAGGTTGCATAACCCCCCAAACTTCTGGTAGTATCATAACAGACCTCAGTACCGGGATATTCATAACCAACCATTCGAACGAATTCATATCCGCCTGCTGGAGAGAAGGAACCGCCAAAAACCCCAACCAATCAACATGGAGATAAGGTAAACGGTTACGACTCTTACTAGAACCAGCACCTTTTATAGCATCGGAGGTATACTGATAATTAATGGTGGGACAACGGAATCGTTGCTGATGAACAACATCAGAATAAGACACATTAGGAGTCAAAACCACATGACGCAACTCATCAATAGGCTTAATACCCGTATCAGCATCGATAGGGCTTCTATCACAAAGCTTCTTGACCAACTTTTCAAGAACTTGACCCCTCTTATCAGCAACATCCCTGTTCTGGTCGGCATACTGAACTGCTTCATCCAACAACTCGATGAAGGTAACCATCTCCTTGGTATCGATAGACTCATCCTTACTAATCTTCTCGAAGCGAACCATCAAATCATCGATAAGCATACCCATTATCGTAGAGAATGAGAAAAAACCCAGTAAAGAGAGCACCTGTATCAACACAGTAAGTGCTTCTCAACCCCCACAGATAGATAACCACCAATAGAATACTAGCGGCTTCAATAACCGACGGATAAACGCGAGATATCGAGAGAAACCCCTCGAACGACAAACCCGCGATAAACCGTTCCTCAAGACTACTGAGCGTCACCCAGTCTATACAGAGCTGAGGACGTAACACTCAAATACTCTACTGACGTCTAAAATTCCTCAACGTAGGTATACGACTCACACTCCCTTCGAGAACAATGAAGGAACAATGAAACGGCTCGCAACAATAACCGCGCGACCGAAAATAAGGGAATCGCAAGA
>NW_003203021.1:0-1031 GCF_000006405.1 Perkinsus marinus ATCC 50983 | reverse complement strand
TGGCAATCAGAAGTGTCCGTGGCAGCTCTGACTGATCAGCTAGCTCACATAACCGCTGAACAAGATCTCTCTTGCCACTGAGACCAGGTGGGACTCTGCCGAGATTCGCCTTACTTACTGTCTGATGCAATTCCCTTTTGTCTACACAGCATTCGTAGTTGACCGACCCGCATGGCTCCGAACTGTTGATGGAGATCGGCCATTTCTACTTCTGCGTGATGGTGATAATGTTGTCAGATAGAACGTACGCAGATGACGTTGAGCAAATACAAGTTTGCAAGCTACGGTGTGACAATGGATTTCGATTTTTCGGGTTTCATCAGTTCTCCTGTTCGCTATAGGGCGTTAGTACGGCTCCTATACTTGGGACATTCACCCATCACTTCGCAGTTCCTATTAGGCTGGGCTTGAACAGTTCATGCACAATGCTGCCATTCAAATCGATCAGATGAGGTGTAATTTAGGGCGAGCGAGATAGCTGTTGTTTAAACTAGCCGACCTGTCTATTTTGTGCGGGTCTTCCGCATAGTGTTGATGGGTAGAGGGTGGGAGTTGTATGGTAATTGATGAGTGGGTACTAGCCAGTTACATCAAGGTGATGATAGTTTGAACAACGCAATGTTCTATAAGCTAAAGTTGCCGCGTTTTTGGTATAGAAAGATATCTTAGAGGTTGACTTGGAAGATACGAATGAGGTCTACATGTGATCAGCTGCTCCTACATCTCTAGCAATGGCAACGACTGAATTTGAGAAGACTGCTGAGGCTACTGCGACTGCTGAGAAGGCCCAAGTGATCGAGAAGGTCGACGAAGAAGAGGTGAGGGGTCTTCCTCCTCGCTGAGATCTGATCTTGACCGTGTGTTATTCATCATAGGTCACCGAGGTCGACGGATGGGCTCCTTCCGTCTCTCTTGAAGTGAGCGATAAGATCGAAACTGGTGAGGAAGACGAACAGGAGTTGTATCGTCAGAGGAGCAAGCTTTACAGGTGGGGCTTTGTTCTTCGTCTTGGCAACTCTTCGACTGTGTTT
>NW_003210483.1:0-1358 GCF_000006405.1 Perkinsus marinus ATCC 50983 | reverse complement strand
TACGAGGTAAAACTATGTGAACGGAAGGCAGTGTTCACATGAGCGGGAGGTCAACAAGTCTTTCTCAGCTCTGGTGGCTCAATCGGATAGAGCGTTGGACTTCTAATCCAAAGGTTGCGGGTTCAAGTCCCGTCCAGAGTATATAACTCTGGTTAACTTTTCCCTATACGAGGTAAAACTACGTGAACGGAAGGCAGTGTTCACATGAACAGGAGGTCAACAAGTCTTTCTCAGCTCTGGTGGCTCAATCGGATAGAGCGTTGGACTTCTAATCCAAAGGTTGCGGGTTCAAGTCCCGCCCAGAGTATATAACTCTGGTTAACTTTACGAGGTAAAACTATGTGAACGGAAGGCAGTGTTCACATGAGCGGGAGGTCAACAAGTCTTTCTCAGCTCTGGTGGCTCAATCGGATAGAGCGTTAGACTTCTAGTCCAAAGGTTGCGGGTTCAAGTCCCGCCCAGAGTATCTAACTCTGGTTAACTTTTCCCTATACGAGGTAAAACTATGTGAACGGAAGGCAGTGTTCACATGAGCAGGAGGTCAACAAGTCTTTCTCAGCTCTGGTGGCTCAATCGGATAGAGCGTTGGACTTCTAATCCAAAGGTTGCGGGTTTAAGTCCCGCTCAGAGTATATAACTCTGGTTAACTTTTCCCTATACGAGGTAAAACTACGTGAACGGAAGGCAGTGTTCACATGAACAGGAGATCAACAAGTCTTTCTCAGCTCTGGTGGCTCAATCGGATAGAGCGTTGGACTTCTAATCCAAAGGTTGCGAGTTCAAGTCCCGCCCAGAGTATATAACTCTGGTTAACTTTTCCCTATACGAGGTAAAACTATGTGAATGGAAGGCAGTGTTCACATGAGCAGGAGGTCAACAAGTCTTTCTCAGCTCTGGTGGCTCAATCGAATAGAGCGTTGGACTTCTAATCCAAAGGGTGCGGGTTCAAGTCCCGCCCAGAGTATATAACTCTGGTTAACTTTCCCCTACACGAGGTAAAACTATGTGAATGGAAGGCAGTGTTTACATGAGCAGGAGGTCAACAAGTCTTTCTCAGCTCTGGTGGCTCATCTAAAGGTTCTAAAGGTTGTGAGTTCAAGGTCCCTATCATAGAGGCTCTTGGGAGACCTTCACTGTTGCTGGTTATAGTCTGTGAATCAATGGAACACACAGACTCTGTGTGTTCCATTTATTCTTGAGTTCAACAATGGTTATTAGAATCGGACGGTACTGAGTAGATCTGGTTACCAGGAATGCTGGCTCATCCACTAAAAAGACTTACGTAGCTTTCAGGTTGGCACCTCGACTCCCAACAGCAAAATTGGATGGACAGGAGTGGACAAAAATTGAAGGCTTGA
>NW_003200444.1:0-1689 GCF_000006405.1 Perkinsus marinus ATCC 50983 | reverse complement strand
GAGTCCACGCGTACCTCTCATTAGCCCAAGAAAATACTCGTCTCCGATGCTCGATCAACGACCGCGTGCCTCTCTCGCCATACACCGGACCGAGCCAGTAGCTCAGGATAGAAGTGATACCAAGTCTGCAATGGAAGACATCTTCAGTGTGTGTCACCACAAACAAGCGACACTGTGGTGACACGCGGAAATTAGGAGAGAAAAAATGGAAAATATGCAAAAAATGGAAAATTGTCAACGAGATCCAAAGTTCGGATTCCGAACTAAAGCGCCATAGTATTCCTCAGTAGCCCTTATCACTCCGTAGTGGTTGATACCGCATGCATATGCCAATCATAGTAAACCATGTTATGTATTTACCAGCCACAAAGCATCCAATAACCTTGGGTATATCATCCGGTACTAGTCCCTGCTTTCCTAGGTATACCGTTAGTCTGTCCTTCAACCCCATTCTACACCTAGTGAGTAGTAGTAGCAGTAGACACCGTTGTCGAGTATGTAACAAAAACTCTGATAAAGTGAGTTGGCAGCAAAGTTTGGTAAAAGCAGTTTGTTAAAATTACAATCCTTTCCCCCTACACCGTACTTCACAGAACAGAACTCAACTACACATCATATAATAACTAATTGGCCCAAACCACAAACCCGGAAATGTGCAGACTAAAGCTGTAGTAGTAGTTGGCTCTACTGGTGTGTTGACCACCTGATCCTCAAATGCTGATCCATCTAGTAGTAGAGTGGGATACTAAATCCCGATCTCCAAACCTCAGCAGTCGCCACGATCAGATGAACAGATCAACATGACCAGTTAGTAAGCCAAGATACAACCCGGCAACTTGAAAATACTGATACTACAGCTTAGTCCCCAAAACTCCCCCAGGGTGGAGAGGGTGGGTTTAAAAGAAACAGTGAATTCATCACCTCCATCGTGAAACTATCAACATAACTTCATATCAAAGTGAACACAAGGGTCCTTCAATGACACAAATCATATTCAAAGTAGCGGCTGTGTTGGGAATACGAATTGTACTTTCGTGCAATAAAGTGCACTACACTACATGACTTTCTCATATAAGGCAAGAGTAAGACGCATCAGAGGTTTGTAGCCCTTTCGAACCTCGGCAGTTTGTGATAGAAAAGTCGAATACCATATTCGATCTATCCTGGCCCCGGGTTCAAATCCACCCCACGACATTTCTCCCGCATTTTTTCTCGCTCGCCACAGATCTCTCCAGAATTGATATTTGAGCAGTGCTGGTGCCTCACTATGTTCTATGCATAAATACAAACTTGTTGCTAAGAAAGGTGAAGGCACGTTCAGCGAGGTAGCCTCAGAGGCCCACTGCCGAATCGAGTCTTTGTTGTTGTTGCCGTGATAAGGTACTCAAGGCCCAGTCGCTGAGGACTAATCGTCACTATGCTATTAAGTGCATGAAGAACACCTTCCAATCTATTGAGCAAGTGAGAGCTCCAAAAGCCTGGTGGAATCGACTGACGTTCTAGGTTAACAATCTACGTGAAATCCAAGCCCTTCGCCGCCTTGGTGGCCACCGGCATATAATAAAGTTGCATGAAGTGAATTCTCCTCCTCCTCCTCCACAGAGTACGAGATGAGTATTTATCTCGAGGTACTCTACGATGAACCCTCTGGTCGCCTTGCCTTAGTTATGGAGCTCATGGACATGAACC
>NW_003207201.1:0-1043 GCF_000006405.1 Perkinsus marinus ATCC 50983 | reverse complement strand
ACAGCTAGAGTGTCAGAAAAGTTACCACAGGGATAACTGGCTTGTGGCAGCCAAGCGTTCATAGCGACGTTGCTTTTTGATCATTCGATGTCGGCTCTTCCTATCATTGAGACGCAGAAGTCTCAAAGTGTCGGATTGTTCACCCGCCAATAGGGAACGTGAGCTGGGTTTAGACCGTCGTGAGACAGGTTAGTTTTACCCCTACTGACAAAGTAGATACTGCGACAGTAGTCGAAGTTAGTACGAGAGGAACACTTCGTCCAGATACTTGGTTAATGCCGTTGTCTGAAAAGACAGTACGGCGAAGCTACCATCTGCTGGATTACGGCTGAACGCCTCTAAGCCGGAATCCATGCTGGATAAGCAGTGTTGTACACCGTGCTCAATGCTACAAGAAAAAGGCTAGGTCAGGCTTCGGCCTGACCAAAATTCAAGCTGCTATACCTCTGGCTGCATTGACTTGTGGTCAGAGTGTATGGTGATCATAGCAATTGCAAGTATTGGGCTCGATAAATCCTTTGAAGACGACTTAATTGCATCCGGGTATTGTAAGTGTTGAGAGTAGGCTTAGTCTTACGATCCACTGAGATTCATCCCGTGTTGCGCCGATTTGTCTCCTCCTATTCTATTTCCATCTACGGACTCGATTTAAAAAGGCGGATTACTCCACACTCAAGAGCTTCTGAGAGCTCTGGTGTGGGGCACGGTTGAGTTGGATCGCGGTATAGTGTCCTGATGAGCGTTTGAAGTTGGATGGAGGATCATACCTTATGGGTTGAAAATCCTCGACTTGTCCAAATTTGGGTGTGCGCGGTTGGGGGTAACTTGGCTTTTTGGTCGACTTTATGATCGCCAGCGGCCATACTGCGTCGAATACACCGGATCCCATCCGAACTCCGAAGTTAAGCGGCGCAAGGCCCGGATAGTACTGGGGTGGGGGACCGCCCGGGAAGTCCTTAGGGTGCTGCTGGCTTTTTGCAAAAGTCGTACATTTTTTTACAAACCCCCTCCCCACCCCCTTGGACATGTTCCTCTTTTGTCTT
>NW_003211626.1:0-934 GCF_000006405.1 Perkinsus marinus ATCC 50983 | reverse complement strand
TGGTTGATGCCTCTGATCAGCTCCTAGAGTGCTATATCATCATCAGAGTCAACCTGAGCCATACAGTGAGAGCCAATACTCACTAGCATTGCACTCACCGTTCTTAGCTGCTGCTGTCTTCACCTCCGGTGCCCTCTTTGCATGAGCTGACACAGGGGCAGCAGTAGGCTTGTCGTCATCCGACGATGAATCTTCCTCGGCTTCTTGTTGCTGACGGCGTTTGATCTGCAGAGACACTCGAGTCATTGGAACGTTTGCTCAGTGATGGGCACCTGCTCTACATCCCGATTCCTACGGGCTACGGCATCAAAGTCATCCTCTTCGACGACATACTTCTTGCCAGCTCTACTCCCACGCCCGCCTCCACGATGGTCCACCTTATTCCTAGAACGCTGATCACGGCCTGGCATTACTCGACAACTGGCACCCGTCCCACGCGTCCATCGAGGAACACGAGACAAACTATCGGGTGATAACTGTTGGCAGTTACCAGGAAGAAAATGTTACAATGGTTGTTGGGATATGATAATGATAGGGCACGACGTGAGGGATTATCAACACTGATTACCGACGCATACGAGGGCCAGCAGCCTCACCACGACCTGGACACCAGGGAGATGAGCGTCTCGAGAGACAGCAACAGCATTCTCCATTACCTTTCCCTGCTGGTATACCACCACCCTTCCCTTTGCCTTTACCCTTGCCTGATAAAGCACACCACTCACTACCATCATACGTAATTGTCATACGTACCCTTTCCAGCACCCTTCTCAGCCTTCATACGTTGGAGCCTGATAGCATCCTCCTGAACCATATCAACCACACCATCGGGTATCCGTAGGTATCTTGCTAGACCAATACACACATTCACCATCATCGTAGTCCTACTTGATATGATTCCCTCTTATGTAGGCCTCAGCCAGCTTCCAGAAGC
>NW_003207695.1:0-1332 GCF_000006405.1 Perkinsus marinus ATCC 50983 | reverse complement strand
CAGTTTCCCATGTAAATGTCATCATCACATTAGGAACATTTTCCCCACTGTCCTCAAACCCTGGGCGGTTATCTCTCAAAATTACACGGCTCCATGTGCACTATCACAAATAGCAAGCCCTTTTCCCATATAAATGTCATCATCACATTATTCACCAAATTCTGGAGAGCGTCATTTCTCAAAGTCTAATAGGGCCTATCACTACCACCATAGGACCATCCAGAGCATCACCATCATCCCAGCCTCCGCTTCCTCCTACATACAACTCGACAACCTGACCACATTCACATCGCTTTAACAATGCTATCATAATTTCGTGATTGACGGCTAGTTACTACTTCCATCGTAGTCTGCTTCTTCTCCCTAGCCTTACTCCAAACTGCAAACGTCTCGAGACCCATTCAGATTTGACAACTACAGTAGCCCACAGAAAACATACACTCCCACATGTCCAACCTTCTCCCCAAACACAGTGAAAAAGTCTCCCATGTTCAGAGAAGATTTCAAACTCAACTACTGTCCGACTACAAAATAGGTATTACACTTAGTCGTCTTTAGCAGCCAATGAGCATTCATAATAAATCATTCGTGAATCGAACCAATCACTTCTCGAGAAAAATACAATTACTACTATCACTACAAAAGCCGACTCCAAGGAGAAATACTATTTCCGCACCATAGACGCCTCCTACCTCCGAAAAAAAACTAACGCAACACCATCCGTATGAACAACATCACCGTTATCATCATGTATGAATCCACAACGAGTGCTCACTAGCACCTACTACATCACCTGAAATAAACCCTATGTTGCAGGATCGAATAATCTGCTATTCTTATCGGGCGCGCGCTAAATGCTCCAGTGAGTTGGGGTCGAACGTAACATCACAACCACAAAATACCTTTCCGTGGGCAACACCTTCATCTAGTCAGCAGTAGCAGCAGCCCCCTCCGGTGAAGCCTTTCCTTCTTCAGCAGCCTGAGAAAGACAAATGCGCGTGCGTGCAGATTTTTGATACCACTCCACGCGTAACAGATGTTAGATTCAACGAGGCCTCACCTTCTCCGCCTCGGCCGCAGGAGCTTCCTCCTTGGCGCCCTCCTCAGCCGCCGCCTTCTGAGCATGCACGACTGTGCTCCTCGCTTCATACAATCACTCGTATCAATGAACGATTATTCACGGGGAAAAACGTCCCATACAAAATTCCCACCGGTCCAACTCCCCAGAACCTACAGTATCAGCCGGAGCTTCCTCTTCAGATGGAGCCGGGTCCTTAGGGCCTTCCTCATCTTCGGCCGGCTAAACATCACACTCGGCACACTAGAATGCCG
>NW_003202634.1:0-1827 GCF_000006405.1 Perkinsus marinus ATCC 50983 | reverse complement strand
TCCCCGGGTCTCGAGGTTCGATACTTACCGAAGAAATCCTCAGGCTAGTATTTCAAATACCTTACTTCCAGTGAAGGCCCGGAGTTCGAGCTTCTTGAGCGAAAATATGGGCGACACACATGATCTCGGACTTGAGTCTCAAGTCCTTGCTTTCCAGTGAACGGTGCACTCCACTGTTCCACATCGTGAGGAACGGTTGAGTGACAGTAACTGAGACTCACGGGTGTCCTCAGAACTTCTGAGGCTTCTGAGTCAGAAGCCATCAGGGGAGACGCTCCCCAGATGAAGGCTCGGAATACAGCAGGTTCCTACCCACCATCGGATCTGTCCTTGAGGTTTCTGTCAGTTTTTTTGTTATCCAGAATCAATTGACTGGATATTTCGAGCCTACGTCGAAGAATCGGTCACCGATTCTGCCACCGCGGCAGTGATACCGAGACTTATCCGCTTATTCCAGAATTCGACTAGTGAAGGCTTTCTCCTTCAATGAGTAACTCCGTGAGTTCACCGGCGGTGAATCACCGCAGCTATCCCGCTGCATGCAGCCGCCAGCCGCACAGCCTTGACTATGATTCTACACCACGCGCTGGCCTCCTTACCAGGCCCATTTTCATAATCATCTAGTGCGGAAACTGGGACCAAGAATGAGGGGATCTTTTGAGTTCGATTTGGGCTCTATGGATCTACGAGAGGTAGGTAGTTCTAACGATTATCTACATAATCGTTGGTAATGTATTCCCATCGATTAACTACATAGTCGTTGGTAATGTATTCCCATCAATCAACTACATAATCGTTGGTAATGTATTACCATCAATCAACTACATAATCGTTGGTAATGCACTGCTCTCGATTAATCACATAATCGTTGGTAATGCACTCCTATCGATTAACCACATAATCGTTGGTAATGTATTCCCATCAATCAACTGCATAATCGTTGGTGATGCACTCTCATCCATTAACTACATACTCGTTGGTAATGTGTTCCTATCGATCAACTACATAATCGTTGGTAATGTATTCCTATCGATTAACTACATAATCGTTGGTAATGCATTCATATCAATATCTGTATACGCGCTTATCTTCTCTTTCTACCTGTTGTACTCTAGTTGCTGAGGTCTGCTTTAAATCTACCGAATCGGCTCCGAATTCGGACTATTTGGGTATAATATGTAAATCATCGAAGTGTTGTAACATTTGCATAGTTGTGGTAGCGTGTGTAACGCATAGTAGCGAAATATGCGGTCGCTTTCCTCAGGTGAGCTCAGGAGTTTCCTCGACAATTATGGTAGAGGTAGAAATGTTCAGAAGCAAACAAGAACTTCCCAAAAATTTCTCAAAATTTTCATTCTGTCGTAGTGAGTGAGAAGCAGAAATTACGGGTTTATGAACACATATTCCGCTTACGGCTGTTTGCTTTGAAAAGAACTCCAGTTCACATATTAGGATATGGATTATTTATATTCTCGCAGAGTTTTCGCTATGTATGCTGTGAAAATATAAAAATTCGGAGAAAAATATTGTGGTTTCTTGTACATTACTACTCGATTTTGCATGTGATCCCGAGCTCAGCTGAGGAAAGCGAACATACATTCCTACTTCAAAACTGTATAGCAAAATTTTCTGAGCTCCACTGAGGAAAGCGAACGTATATTCCTACTCCAACACTGTGGGAAACAGAAGGATATCACAACCAAAACACGGAGTCGGATAAGAACCTCGCCCAGGACAAGAGGATCAGCACAATCATGCGGGAACAATCCAAGGATGGTTTCAACGACGGCGGGCCGCAGCACAGATCGGACCAGTCCGACAACAAAA
>NW_003212446.1:0-1030 GCF_000006405.1 Perkinsus marinus ATCC 50983 | reverse complement strand
CCAAACGTGCACATCGATTCGCGCATCCCCTCCACCCTTGACAATGTATAAACTATGTTCACTCGTCTCTCTATGAACTACTGGGCTGTGATGTGGGCTAGCATTGGGTGCTTCACAATACAAGTGAAAAGTGGAACAATGTCCAAGGAGGTGGGGAGGGGGGAACTAGCAAAATGTGCGACTTTTGCAAAAAGCCAGCAGCACCCTAAGGACTTCCCGGGCGGTCCCCCACCCCAGTACTATCCGGGCCTTGCGCCGCTTAACTTCGGAGTTCGGATGGGATCCGGTGTATTCGACGCAGTATGGCCGCTGGCGATCATAAAGTCGACCAAAAAGCCAAGTTACCCCCAACCGCGCACACCCAAATTTGGACAAGTCGAGGATTTTCAACCCATAAGGTGTAATCCTCCATCCAACTTCAAACCCTCACCAGGACACTATACCGCGATCCAGCTCTACCGTGCCCCACACCAGAGCTCTCAGAAGCTCTTGAGTGTGGAGTAATCCGCCTTTTTAAATCGAGTCCGTAGATGGAAATAGAATAGGAGGAGACAAATCGGCGCAACACGGGATGAATCTCAGTGGATCGTAAGACTAAGCCTACTCTCAACACTTACAATACCCGGATGCAATTAAGTCGTCTTCAAAGGATTTATCGAGCCCAATACTTGCAATTGCTATGATCACCATACACTCTGACCACAAGTCAATGCAGCCAGAGGTATAGCAGCTTGAATTTTGGTCAGGCCGAAGCCTGACCTAGCCTTTTTCTTGTAGCATTGAGCACGGTGTACAACACTGCTTATCCAGCATGGATTCCGGCTTAGAGGCGTTCAGCCGTAATCCAGCAGATGGTAGCTTCGCCGTACTGTCTTTTCAGACAACGGCATTAACCAAGTATCTGGACGAAGTGTTCCTCTCGTACTAACTTCGACTACTGTCGCAGTATCTACTTTGTCAGTAGGGTAAAACTAACCTGTCTCACGACGGTCTAAACCCAGCTCACGTTCCCTATTGGCGGGTGAACAAT
>NW_003203544.1:0-1131 GCF_000006405.1 Perkinsus marinus ATCC 50983 | reverse complement strand
TTGTTGCCCGACAGATTAAGTATGACTCTATCCAATTGTTACTTGAGGCGGCTAGACGTTTCGAGACCTTCCACAACCCGAAGACGAGCGCTCCCTGTCCATCACCCATAACTGACAACACAATATGGTGTTCGGCATTGCAATGCTATAGGTGTGGAAGAGAAGGACATTTTGCTCGAGACTGTAAGTTCACCGATAGAGGTTGGTCCAGATGGCCGGCAGAGAGCCGAGTTTCTCACGCTGGCTGGAACCAGCAACCTATCGATAGGACTGGAATCTCTCTAAAGCCAGCTAGCGAGCCTTGGTGCTCGACTGGCGCGGCAGAGAGCAGTCAAGGACCAATATCTCAGAGCACGTGGCCGCCTAGAAGCTTCTATGATCAAGCTTCCTTTGATGAGTCACAATGGGTAACCAATAGAGATTTCTTCTCAAACCAGACCTCAAAAGGTCGTGGTAAGGGGCGTAAAGGAGGAAAGGGCAAGGCCAAGGGGTACGGTTATCGGCAGGGTACCGCCCGGAGAGGACAGGCTCCGAGGAAAAGATATAAAGTGAGTCTGCTGGAGTCAAATCGCAGACAGCATGATGACCAGAGTTCCCCTAATATTTCGGTGCACCGACGAGATAAGGAGGAGAAAGCAGAGGATGCTGCTCACTCCATGATCGATCCTCGAGAGAAGGACGACTTCCTTGCCATGCCCCTATATGTGAATGCCGGTGATATTGGACAAGATGTATCGAGACGCCAAATCCTGGCCACTTCCATATCACCAAGGCATGACTTGCCAGGTGTGAGAACACTCATCGACACCTGTTGCAGTATAAGTCTGGTGAGTCGAGAGCATGCTAAATATTTACAATCGTTGGGCTATCGTTGCGGTAAGGTGGCATCTCCCATCGAAGTCGGTATGGCATCTGAAGAAGCGACCTTCACAACGTCACTAGTACAAGAAGTACCAATGTGTTTCGATGGTGAGAAAGATCATTCTGTGCGGATGGAATGTCCTGTGATTGATGGACTCCAATGGCCCTTGATACTGGGCATCAACCACCTTACTCTGCTCAATGCTCGTATTAACTGTGTTGATCGAATTGTTCAAATCGGCCACATCACTGGCGTACTGTGCTTGACTG
>NW_003215211.1:0-890 GCF_000006405.1 Perkinsus marinus ATCC 50983 | reverse complement strand
ACAAATAGCACACGATATACCTCTTTTTTAAAAATTCACCGCGTCACCCATCACCACCCCAAATCTGCGCAACGAAAAAGGTCAATTTTAAGTAAAATTCACTTAAATTTCACTTAAATTCACTTAAATGGAATGCGCAGATTTAGACCATTTTGGTGACATCTCCAAATGACCTACCTCATATGGTCCACTGTAACACCCCATCCTCAGAAGCATACCCATATGGTTGAAATCGAGCCACATGGCCTACATCAACTTTTATACCCACCTGCAAGTCAATTTCGCCCATGTGCGAAATTGATGTGCAGCTTTCGCGAGCATCTTTGACCAAACGTGCACATCGATTTCGCGCATCCCCCTCCACCCCTTGGACAATGTTATAAACTATGTTCACTAGTCTCTCTATTGAACTACTGGACTGTTCTATGGGCTAGCATTGGGTGCTTCACAATACAAGTGAAAAGTGGAACAATGTCCAAGGGGGTGGGGAGGGGGTTTATGGGGAAAGGTGCGACTTTTGCAAAAAGCCAGCAGCACCCTAAGGACTTCCCGGGCGGTCCCCCACCCCAGTACTATCCGGGCCTTGCGCCGCTTAACTTCGGAGTTCGGATGGGATCCGGTGTATTCGACGCAGTATGGCCGCTGGCGATCATAAAGTCGACCAAAAAGCCAAGTTACCCCCAACCGCGCACACCCAAATTTGGACAAGTCGAGGATTTTCAACCCATAAGGTATAATCCTCCATCCAACTTCAAACCCTCACCAGGACACTATACCGCGATCCAGCTCTACCGTGCCTCACACCAGAGCTCTCAGAAGCTCTTGAGTGTAAAGTAATCCGTCTTTTAAATCGAGTCCGTAGAGGAAATAGAATAGGAGGAGACAAATCG
>NW_003203715.1:0-1168 GCF_000006405.1 Perkinsus marinus ATCC 50983 | reverse complement strand
TCTTGAGAGTAGTGGCATAGGTGCCCCCTGATGGAATTGATTGTACCAACACATATCTGGAGAGTAGTGGCATAGGTGCCCCCTGATGGAATTGATTATACCAACACATATCTTAAGAGTAGTGGCATAGGTGCCCCCTGATGGAATTGATTGTACCAACACATATCTTGAGAGTAGTGGCATAGGTGCCCCCTGATGGAATTGATTGTACCAACACATACCTTAGAGGAGCGGCATAGAAAGAGAGCGGACAAGAGGGCGCGCCCGGATTTGAACCGAGGACCTGCTGATCTGCAGTCAGCCGCTCTACCACTGAGCTACACACCCACAATAAACAAAAATCCCAATCTCCATCATGAGTCATGATGGAGATTGGAAATTTGGAATCATGATTCATGACTACCCACTCTCCTCACCTTCTCTCACATTTTCCATATCGGTGGTGGGTGAACACGCGAATTTCAGAACATAATATCTAATACGGTTGATGCTGCACCAGACTCCACCCAAAAACTGGGCCCGACTGCATCACAATTCTCGTCAAAGAGTCCTTATGAACACATTAAGCCACGTTTAATGGGCGCGCCTAGGTCGCGGCAACTTACGATTACTACGCGTTGTCGTCCTCACCAGCATGCGGTAAGCCAGTTAGACAACTGGTGGGAAAATATGCAGAGGACATTCTAAGGAAATTCATGTTGGTTTTTATGGACTTCCTCCCCAGGTAGTGTGTAAACTTCCATAATGTAGAGAGCAAACTCAGTTGACGGACCCAAACACTGATTCCAAGACTGTTCGTCAACCTGGGACCGTACCATTTACCCACAAAACACAACAGGACCGTGCACTATCACCGACACTACTAACACACTATAGGAACATATCTACTATGTGAGGAACCTCGTAGATGTTAGTATTGGCGAACAACCGATATACATCCAAATGATGGTATCAATCATATAAACACTCACAGGATTCCTCAACCTTTGCTGAAAGAACCCTATAAGTGTAGAGGCACAGTATGAAGAACAAGTAACTAAATTGGCGCCACTCGAATTGCAAAGGCAAAAAGATTTCCATCAATAACAATATCGACAAAGAAATCGCATCCTTCGCCGTAAACAAGAAATACTCAATCCATAGGAACTGCTGAGGACCAACTCCTAGC
>NW_003200323.1:0-1840 GCF_000006405.1 Perkinsus marinus ATCC 50983 | reverse complement strand
TTTAAGACACGTCTGGCGTCTCGTCTCCCCTTTTATTGCAGTCTACTTATTACTCATCTTTTACGCTTTACACTAGACCAACCGGTTCTGGTTGTGATAACCAAGTATGACTCCAAACCCTAAGAGAGCACGCGTCCGTTCAAGCCACGACGTGCTTGGCGCGCGCACTGGTGCGTCTATCTTGCTCTGTCACTCCTTCATGCGTCCCCACTCATCCCTAATAACACTACCTTGGTCCCAACCTGAATCTTCAGGTAGTACGACTGGAGCCAATACTATTCACTCGTTCTCACATACAAATTTTTCGTCAAAAGCTCTGGTTAATCGTATTCAGAGCTCGATGCGCGCCGCTCTACTTTTCTTCTCTGCATATCGTACTATTTCACATACTGAAATAGTCTGGATACTGCACGAGTTGAAAATGTACCAGTGGCGATTGTACGAGATCTAACTGCGTCAAATTCAGTTGCTTTGCGTGCCACTCTATGAACAGAATCTGTATGTAATGACACTGTACGAGCTGGCCCTGTACCAAGTGCAACAGGACTGAACGACACCAAATCACCTGACATAGACTCAATTGAAACTGTACGAGTTGACACTATACGAGCCACAACTGTACGAACGCCACAACCTTGAACTGCGTTGTATCGATAAGCTCGGTACCAATATGAATACTATGTGCGAGGAGGTTCTGAAAGGTTGTGGTTCTAGTGAATGTAAATCACACTGATGAGAACTGAGGATATATGTTTATGGGCGAGCGCTCCTAGAGACAGGCGCCACGCAGACAGGCTCCACCAGAGCCCGTGCGGTGACGTGACGCCATCTGTGACGTGACGTGCGCTCGTTGCCTCCCACAACCTATTCAATTATGCTGCTCCAGTTGATCTCTTTGTAGCTCCCCTCATTCTCAGTTTTTACCTCTCGTACACTTGTCTATCTTACGTTGTCAATTCTAACATACGCAGCAGTCGGACGGCAGCAGATGAGTCGCAAAGGATTGAGCCTTGAAGTAGGCAAATGTGCTTGTTTATAATATTTTCAAGTTATCGCGAACGGTTCGCGAAACAATAAGCAAAGTCGTCATGACAATCGTTCACCCAAAACCATTGCGAGGTATCAACCCTGCGAGCTCGAATACAATGGTCACCCCGCTTGACCCAACGCCACACAGACATAAGAGTACAAAGTTTATTTTATTCGGCAAGTGGCTAACTCCGACCGTTACATCATTACTATGTCCCCGTCAGTGATTCTTTCGTATCGTGAGTTATGACTTGTAAGTGCTTGATTCACTGCTGACGCACCACCGGATCTCATCAACTTCGGATTCGGCTTGATAACGAGTGGCGCAGACCCTATCTTTTCACTAGTTGCCCTGTACTAACGACTACTGCCCTTTCCCGCCACTTCCTGGCAACTCGGCTACTTGCCCCTGAAATCTCTCAAATGTGGGCGAACGGCTTGGGTGCCCTTCGAAACTGACCACAGCCCTGTAAAGCCGGACTCACCAGGAATTTCCTGGCAGGAAAGGGAGTAACTTGGCGAGCATCATTATCATCAGCATCATAATGCTACAACAGACCATGATAGTAAAGTCGATGAATATCCCTATGATTATTTTGATAGTTGGACTTGAAGATCAATGATATGACTCATGACTCATGAGTCATGAGGATGTTCTGGTGTAGAGGTAGGAGATTATTCGCAAAACGAGTAAAGAAGGATCTTCAGGATCTCCATCGGCACCTTATTTTCCCGGATCAATTGAATACTACTATCACTGTGATGCAATGATCATTGTTGTACTAACATTTTGGATGATGATGACCGATAG
>NW_003216889.1:0-998 GCF_000006405.1 Perkinsus marinus ATCC 50983 | reverse complement strand
GTAAGCCGTCGATGTGCTCAAAGCTGACACCCAGTAATACTAGGGAAAGCCCTGGCACACTCGCTCTACTCCGAGGTCTACATCTCCGCCGCATGTCTGCAACTGATGAACAATCTGGCGGTGAAATTGCGCGCGCCCCGCTCATCGATTAGGTTTTCACTAGAATGAAAAATATGACGCGAGTTCGACTCTCCCTCGAATGGCTTCTCCTTGGCAGCCAGTGTGACCCGCCTTGTCATTGTTACTTATCGACTGGCAAGACTAGCAACCGAACTGTTTGAGTGCTTTCCGTATGTTGGGTGACACTGCTCGTCATTGAACAGCCGATAGATACCTGAGAGTCTCAGGCTGAGACATCATGCCTCAATGACCATAACACATCGAACATCACTGCGTGCACGTTTCATTCTGTAATAAAAACATGCACCCTGTGTCAAGAAGCCAAGCTGGACCCTTTACCTTACAAAGAAAAAAACAACGACGATTCTTGCTAGTAGCAAGTCGCTACCACTTGGATTGGTGTCTGGAACTTCCGAACCGAAGCTCTCGCAGAAGTTTCGGACGAGAATCACGTAATATGCGTATCACATATCAATAATATAATATTGTGTAGAACGAACTTAGATGACTGATCGATAATTGGTGGTAGCACCATCATAACTAATATCAGCGCGCCACTGCGAGTACAATCCCCTCACATCTTGGCTCGCCTGGGGATGTGGGTACGTTTTCCAGATCCCAACATCCCCAACGTCCTATATTCAATAACCATTAGTTCGCACCCAGAACATTGAGTTACTTAGTTAACTCTTTCCGATTCTCCAAAAGTGCTTTACTTGGAGTGATATGAGAAGGGTCATATTGCTGGGAAACGTAGAACATCTTTGCGCTTTGATTTTCCTCTTCGCTCGCGTCGCTCTCGCGAGCGCCCTTTTCTTATTCTTGGTATATCCCCCATGCGCTATAGCGAGCTTGAGATAACAAGGTCTGCTTGATAT
>NW_003212031.1:0-1624 GCF_000006405.1 Perkinsus marinus ATCC 50983 | reverse complement strand
TACAGCGGTATGCTGGTTCATGAACCAGATATCCTCAAGCTTATCACGTCAAGCGACCAATACGAAGATCAGCTAACTTGTAGTGGCTTCAATGATGTATATATATTCCGAGCAATGGAAAACTTTCATTGTAGATCCGAAGATCTGCGTTTTGATGACAGTCATGAATCGCGGGAGCGAAAGGAGGAGTCGCACCCAGTATCTCATGTGTTAGATTTTCTTGGCAAAGTGAAGTTGGCTTTCATAATCACTAAGTTGTTAACTCAAGCGTGTTTCATTTAAGACCACTGGGTGAACGTAACTACAGCTGCTAATGCTAGGCATCTCATTACAAGTTGATAATATGTCGTTACAATACGTATGCATCAAGTAATAAGTATTTCCAAATTATGTCGATTTCATGTGACATCCTCAATACTAGTGCAGCTACGACCTACAGTGGCTCAGTACATCCATTCGAACGATGAGGTCACGCAGTATCATTTAACTCCTCAATTTGTCGTGCGCATACGATGCCAATTCCGTATTACGAACTTGCTAGTGAACTCACGATGCTCACGAATTTCGTTGTATCATACGCAAACTGCCGTACATTGATACTTTATCTCAACCCCATGCGGTAGAAACGTATATCACCGGGGGTGAAGATGTCCTGACAACAGTGGGAGAGAAATAATTGCGAGCAAAGAGGAATCCTCTTAGAAGATTGGCAGTAAATCTCACGATCCTTAGTGTTGCCGTGGCATTATGCCACTGGCATACCAGGGTACTTCGTTGTTCAAATTATGCTAATCCGATGTGCAACTCTTGAGATTCTGTGAATCGGAAATCCCAAAATATTGGCTGGAGAATCAGATACACTAGATGTAAAACAGTAATTTTCAGTGAATGAAATGCAAGATATGCTATTGCTACTGATAAGTTGCTATGTAAATTACATAATGTAATCTCATATCATGGACATCCTAAATATCGTACGAATTCGGCCAAAAAAGTGATTCGAACATCAATCCTCTTTAGTTGTATATACCTCTCATGACGAGAAAGAAACATATTTTCGATGCACAGTGCAAGATCATCGTTCTATGACTTTCAATACGAGCCGTTTATTATCAGAACACAATAGGGCTACTTTACCTACCTACACAGCGAGGCAATTGCATATCATGTTTGCAACCTAAACTCGGATGTCTATGCAATTAATATGGCACAGCTGATAACAAGTCAAGAAATCCCACTCGTTGCACTGCGCTACAAGCTTTCATAGTTCAGGTATTTGCATTTCGTTCACTCTTATACCTCTGTACAAGTTTGTAAGACATGGATCAGAAAAGTGTGTATGTACCGCTTCGCACTCGGTAAACTGGCTATGAGTTAATCGCCACCATTGTCTACTAAACATCGCGCGTACGTCGTATACGTGAAACATATATACAATAAACAACTTCTCAGTGTTGAGGTAGGTTTGTTAGTAGAATAATAGTGTCTAACGTGATGAGCATAAAGTTGAATACTTCTTTTGTAACGAAGAGGGTCAGCGTCTGGTTGTAAAACACGTCTTTCCGTGCAGAGCGTAAGGAAAGTATAGATTAATCGCATGTTGGTTTGTAGCATTTTCTCCACG
>NW_003208274.1:0-1422 GCF_000006405.1 Perkinsus marinus ATCC 50983 | reverse complement strand
ATGATTCCACTCAGTTTCGTCATCTCATGATCTATCTCCTGGCATCGCAACCTCTCCGGTACCTCCCTACTCCAGTTCTGTATCTCATCCTTGACTCGTTTTCTATATTCCTCTCAGTCTTTCGACGATTGCTGAAGGACTCTGAGAACCTTGTGGTTACCTGCGTTCACCGCCACTTGCATTGTGATGATGCGATGGTCGAAGGCAATCACATCAGTCTCAGTGCACCAGTTGAATATTCTTAGCCCGCATGATATCGAGAGATCTATGGAACTCTCCTGCAGACCTCCACGGCCAAAGCGAGTCGCTTTAAGCGACAGAAATTCCTCGCCCTTGGATCATTCTGTATGTCGTAGCCCTTAATTTGCAGCCAATTGACAATTGCTGCACCTCTCCTCCGTGAGTCAGTATGTACAGAACTCCGATTGGACCAGACACCGTCCTCGGCGTTAGCATCGCAACATAATAAAAAAATTGGAATCATCACAATCATCAATTAATATGTCTAAACTATCCAACGTGCTATATATATTCTCATCCTGTGGGAAACAAGCACAGATAAATGAATTCCCATAGGCTTCCACCGCAACTATATCCTTTGCGAGTTTAGTCTGTCGCACTATTGCATCTTTTTTGACAGCTATGCAGGCTCGATTCCCCACACCTCCATATGTATGATAAAGCGAGGCCACTGTGCCGACCAGTGGAAATTTCCGGGCTCACATATACATATAATGTCTGGCCTAGAGTTACAACTATCTCCTTTCGAAAATGCATCTAATAGTATTTGCCTACCTACGACCGTACGACCAATATTACAGTATGCTACCGATACTGTCTCTTCTGTTGTCCTATTGATCACTAAGATTGTCGTATGCCATTCTCTCGTTCTTCTCCATGATCCGAGACTGCAGGTCCCGGATTTTCGGACATCTAAGAACATCAAAGGTCCCGTTCCCCTGGACGCCACAGTTCACGCATCGAGACTTCGAGCGATAACTCTCTCCTCCCTCGAGACACTCGTCAGTTTTATGATCATTACCACCGCAGATCTTGCAGACAGACCGTCTCTCACATGTTCTGAAGTCGTGCTTGCGATCCAGAGAGCCGCATTTGTAGCACTGGTTAACATAGGCACACGATTGTACCCTGACTCTAACACAGTCAAGGTAAATGAACTTATTCTCAACTTCGTACATAATCTTGAAGGGAACCTTGATGTGAACATTGTCAGCGGTAATGCGACTGACTCTGAGATCGTCAGCCTCGCATCTCAGTCCATTCATCTTTATCATGTCATCGAGTAGCTTCCCTCTCTTTTCAATTCCATAACCATGACCTCGTATTTTTATCTCACATAACCTAGGCTGATCAAAAGATACTTTCCAGCCCTGATCATCCCCATGCTCGATACATTGCTTG
>NW_003216203.1:0-1397 GCF_000006405.1 Perkinsus marinus ATCC 50983 | reverse complement strand
CTGAAAATGGTAATTTTGCGTCACTATTTAGACATTGAACCACCTTCAATTCCGCGGTAGTATAGAGGTTAGTATTCCTGCCTGTCACGCAGGAGACCCGAGTTCAATTCTCGGCCGTGGAAGTGGTATTTCTGGACAAGGGCGTTTCACACATTTATGCGCGACCGTTTCTTTACTGATTTTTGCACCACTCTGCGAATCATTTGCTGCCTCGAAAAAATTACTCAACTTTCTCTCTCCACTCACGCCCGCCGCGATGTGCGCTGGTAGCTGAAAATGGTAATTTGCGTCACTATTTAGACATTGAACCACCTTCAATTCCGCGGTAGTATAGAGGTTAGTATTCCTGCCTGTCACGCAGGAGACCCGAGTTCAATTCTCGGCCGTGGAAGTGGTATTTCTGGACAAGGGCGTTTCACGCATTTATGCGCGACCGTTTCTTTACTGATTTTTGCACCACTCTGCGAATCATTTGCTGCCTCGAAAAAATTACTCAACTTTCTCTCTCCACTCACGCCCGCCGCGATGTGCGCTGGTAGCTGAAAATGGTAATTTGCGTCACTATTTAGACATTGAACCTCCTTCAATTCCGCGGTAGTATAGAGGTTAGTATTCCTGCCTGTCACGCAGGAGACCCGAGTTCAATTCTCGGCCGTGGAAGTGGTATGTCTGGACAAGGGCGTTTCACACATTTATGCGCGACCGTTTCTTTACTGATTTTTGTTGAAAGCTTAACGCAGTGTCGCGTCAGTGAAATCACGGCTGTAACGAGAGAGTGTGCCACAACTCTACGCACTGTGAATATCACACAACTTACAAACACGAAACGCTCGCGTACGTGCGTGCGCACGGACGCAAAAGGATACGTGTATGTCTACGTCACCAGATTCCAGGCTATTTGCCTGTGGCAACCATCCACCTTGTTATGTGGAGCAGCAATGCACCACTGACCTGGTGAGCTTTATCGTCCTCTACGGAGACGTATATTTGACTACACTTGGTAGTCCATGTGTTGATTCGGCACAGTGGGGCCGGGAAGTGGCCGAGAGATTGGCCATTCCAACTATGAGATACTACGGGGTTACTAGCGCTCGTGTTCGACAGTGGAGGTGCGAACCTCCATCTCGTTCACGCTATGTTCAACGCCCTTTATGCGGAACGTTGTCTGCCCACGGTAGGTAGTCTACCAGTCAGGTAGCTCTAAGTGCCTGGTACTCGGTTATTCGGCTAAATGGGCTCGGAGATGGCCGACAAGTCGACTACTCTGACCACCGTGGGGCACTGCGAGGTGATAAGCGCTTGCGTTCGAGAGTGGAAGTGAGAACCTCTACCTCGTTTGCGTTTCATAGACTTTGTCTACCCCCCCTACGTTCTCTGTGAAGAACGCGATCTAGCCA
>NW_003208509.1:0-1809 GCF_000006405.1 Perkinsus marinus ATCC 50983 | reverse complement strand
TAGTATATAATCACTATTAGTGATTCACTAACATCCGCGTGCCAAAGTACACGTTTTCGCCTTCCCCGTCCACGCAAACCCCCGAGTCAAACAGGACTTCATGATGGAGAGCCGAACGGCATAAAACAAATACCGACGAGTTCGTTTTCACGTACGGCAACTGTTGTGGAAGCTTCAATCCGAGAGACGCTTCATACGTAGCCACCAAACTGTCTTAGCCCAGCTTCGTTGACTGCATTCACGTTCTTATGCAAGCTGTTGTAGTGACATCCAAACCCAGACTGACATAGTTCCCAGTGTGGCACACCGAGTTCGCGGCAGACCCCTAGAATCGCAATCATTCTCGTGGTCCATTCTCTAGGAGAGAATCTTCCCGAAAAGTTTGTCGTCTTGGGAAATCTTTAATCTTGCCAAAACAAATTGACTGTGGAGGTTCCGAAGCTGGGGATATTTGAGCTCTCACGTTCTCAGCACTGCAGTTCATGCGTGCTACTCGAGAACAACACAAACAGCCTGAACTCCAGGCCTTGGAGCGCAGGGCTTATGGTTTTCTCCTGTGGCCTCCTTCGGAAATACTTCGCGACCAGTGGTGTCATTGTATATTCTAAGTTGGAATTTCTAACGTAGACTTGTGATTCCGAAGCCATATTACCGCATGTCAATGATCTATCATTCATTCATCACAATCACCTGCATCTGGTCTTTCTGGGAGAACTCAATCCTGGCCATAAGACATGTCAAAAGCATATTCGATGACCTCAAGACTCATAGAGGTGCGCTTGAGTCTACCATGTCGACAGCCTGGGAGAACAACAGCAACTCCCCATCTTCAGGATTGGTCTATACTCCTGCAGAAGAAGCCCAGCATTTTGCTCGTTTCGAGGAGGAGTTGGGGATCCAGTCCGAACTCATCTCGATTGAAGATTTGACGATCCTCTACGATGAGACCAGACCGGCTATCATGCAGAGCCTCGTTGACGAGATCAATTCCAAGCAGACCACATGGACCGCGTCGGCTGGGCAAAAAAGATTCAAGAGTAGCTCTACTTCCCAAGTGTTTGTCGAAGCATCTGTCTTTTTTCCTTAGACTTCTCCCTGCGTGATGCTAAGATGCTACTTGGGACGCAGATGAGAGGGTCAAACGACAAAGTCATAAGAAAAGGCTACGCTATAGAAGAGCTACAAGATCTTCCAACTGACTTCGACGCTCGCACCGCATTTCCCAATTGCTCAAAGGTTATCGGCCACATCAGGTAGGTAACTGGCGACTATGTGAGAAAATGCTGCCTCGATCTCCAGAGACCAGTCAGCTTGTGGAAGCTGTTGGGCATTCGGTGTCACTGAGGCCTTCAATGACCGCCTATGTATCAAGTCGAATGGGACGTTCACGGAGCTCCTATCGGCCGGCGAGATGAATGCTTGTGCGCCGTGAGTCGAGGATGGAAGACTTAGACTGGGAGCTTTCCAGTCGGTACTTTCTGCCCAGGTCCTACGGATGCGATGGTGGATATCCTGATTCAGCCTGGTCTTGGGTGCACGATGAAGGGATCGCAACTGGTGAGGGCAGCCGACCGAAAGGAATCTCGGGATCCGATGCGAGTTTGCTACGACTCATCCTCGACTATTCAATAGTCACCCTTGTCTAAAGAATGAAGACAGGGGAGACCTACACTGTAGACGCTGGGAAATGTGATGATAATCCCGGCAGGGGTCGCTCAGCGGCCAGTGAGGACGACAGCGACCGTCGCTGTCGTTCTCAACAATGAGCCAGCGACGATGACTCCTGTTGTAGCATCGTCTGGGATGACT
>NW_003207061.1:0-2673 GCF_000006405.1 Perkinsus marinus ATCC 50983 | reverse complement strand
AAAAAAGGGAGAATAAGAAGGCGATGTGTGAAGGTCCCGGCCTTAGTGGCAACTCTCCTGGATTCGGCTGGAAGTGTAAGAGGAACTGTCGAGACTTTTGTCGAGACGAGTTCCAGAACTACTTCGGCAAGACCAGCCGCCTATTTTGGTGTAAATGCCCGATGGACGGTAGCTTCGGCCGAATGGTGGACCCTCCTTGCCCTCCTGGTGAATCACTCATCATGGGCAAATGCTACAAGTCTTGTCCTGCTGGCATGCAACCAAGTTTGATCCCAGGTAGATGCTCTACTGACTGCTCTCGGAATACCAATGGCTTGGTTAAGGCATGTGGGTTGGGGTGCTCCAGGACAGCGTTCGAATGTGGCACAGCTGTAGGAGCAATGGTCGCTACAGTGGGTGCCTCCGTCCTTGGAGCGTCTGCTGAACTCGCCCCACCGTTGATCTCTAGCGTACTTCTCGGGCTATCGAAAATGATCGCCTTAATCGCCGAGATCGTCCAAGGCCTCTCTAGTGAGATCAAGAACCTACTGCAAGGTCGGGGGTTGAATGTTGGTAGGATGGTCATGATGGGCGCAATGATGTTCACTTACTTCACTGAGATGGACTCGAGCCCAGAGACGCTATTGAAAGGCGCTCAACCCTACTCTGAGTCCATTCAGAGTATCATCACTTTAGCTAACCAGCGTGGGCATGCAAATTTCAAAGCTGGTGTTGAAGAGCTGATAGGTGGCCTCCAGGAGAAGTTTGCTTCAGTGACGGGAAGCATTGTCAACATCTTTGCGGCCTTCTCCCAGCCTCAGTGTACGTAGGTGCGCTAACCGCTCGTTGAGTGATTGTGATTGTTCATACAGACTGTTCATGTGTTCATGATGACTGTGATGTTGTTCAATTTAGACTAGTGTTCGTCTTCTACCAGTGATCGACCCGGTTGATGGCCGGAGGAATTTGGGAATAGACTACACAATAGATTTGGTGACGTATATTAAACACTTCTTCCACGTAACATAGTGGGGATATCGTGTTCTGGAAGCGAGGGAAATTCTGGAAAATTATCACATAACACACAAATGTTTATGCTTACGTCTCGTCCACCCACGGCATGGAGGTGGTCAGCCAACGAACAATCAAGGTCAACTCGCTGAACCAGGTAAGGTCAGCAAAGACACCCGGCGCGGAGAGGGTCAAATACGCTGTGTCGACGCGATTTCTACTTACCGTCCAGGAATCTTTTCCGCCACCACTTCAGCGAGTAAGGAAATCAAATTTGCGGATAAGAATATCAATTTCGGGTTGCACTTGGGACGAATCAATCGCGTATCCTACACCGTAAAACACTTCGAACTCGAGACCGCCAATAACGAGGTGAACCTTGGTGAGAGAGCGTTGTATGTACAACAGCTCCTACAAGCTCAGAGAAATAGTAGATTCATCATCTACGAGAGTAAATCGAATTACAATTTGTGGGTACGCAGAAGCGTTGGTCGGTTGAAGTGGGGCAGGTGGTGTAACACCAAGAGAACTACGGGGCTTGGATAGAGGTGGGCATCCGGCGATTTTCTAGTCGCCCGGCCCGGCCCGGCAGTCTTTGAACCCGCTTCCCCGGCCCGGCCCCGGTGACCCGGCAGTCTTTTCCTACCCATGTTTCGGGTTTAGTGGGCCCGCCGGGTTGGCCGGGTAACCCGGCCCGGATCGCCAGGCAGGAAGGCTTTCGGACATGATCGACGGTAAGAACTTCTTATTAAAAAGAACCAATATCAGCGCTGCATAGATCAAACAATATTCCAATGTGCCAAGTCACGCAATTGAAACGCGAAGTGCACAATGAAGAACAATGAAGCACAGTTAAAGGCTTGAAATATCTGCGCTGCCGGTATTCTGGGTACCCGCAGACAGCTGCGGGTCATTTTTCGCCCGCTCACCCGCATGACCCCGGCAACACTGGCGGGGAAGCCGGGTTTGTGACTTTGACCCGGCCCGGCCGGCTCGTTCCGGGGTCGGGCCGGGGCGAATCCGCCGGATTCGCGACCGGATTCAATCCGGTCGCCGGGGCCGGGCCGGGCCGGGGCGAATCGGGTCGCCGGAGCCGGGCCGGGGCGAATCCGGTCGCCGGGGCCGGGCAAGGGTGCCCATGTCTAGGCTTGGAGTCCAGGCTGAGGAAGAACTACACATTTGTTATGCGCAGAGGGAGCCACTACCGGCTTGACTCGTTGAGGATCGCTTGATAGGGTGGAACTCATTTGATGATCATGCCGAGTCATTGATGCTGCTGTTAAACGAGGACTCACTGCGAGCCCAGCTACGGAACTGATGGGATAATCTATGTCATCGACAACGCTCCTGGAACTAGGAGGGAGCCGGGTAAACGACAACTGGAGAAGAGCTCACGGTGATTCTGAGTTTAGCTGCCCTCTCGCTCGTTCGACGACTACCCTCGTCCAGATGAGCTCATCAACTATGACTCATGTTCTACGATCCTCATCATCATTGCTCCTCCTTTGCATCGCATCTCTACGTTATGTTACCCAAGTATGCCAACCTCACCGTCAGGGGAGAGGATAGGATGGAAGTTTCGAAGGAACGCGCTCAGAAGGTAAAACTCTATCCGCTTATCGATGGCGTACGGAGACGTACGCCAGAGAAGACAATAGATCAATACTTCACTGTAAGCAGTTG
>NW_003204258.1:0-1280 GCF_000006405.1 Perkinsus marinus ATCC 50983 | reverse complement strand
TCAGTCTGTATTTAATCGTATCTATCATTATATCAGGTCGCATCTGCTCTCGTAGACAATGCCAAGATCCGAGTTACTCTAAAGCTGCACTTCGTAATCCATCTCTACCATCGACCTGTGTCTCTACTGGTGTCTGTGATACACATCTGGAGTGAGTAGAGGTTTCCCAGCTCCAAGCTGAACTATTCGGTCTCGCACAACCAGTGGAGTGAGTAGTGCATTGGTCCGCTATACTGCTGACTGACCACAACAGTCATTGATGGGAGCGCACTATGAGTCATAGGCTGTAACGTTGTGTGGCTAGTAGCCACTGGTGTACCACTGGAGGGTACGATCTCCTCTTCCGACTAATGTATTGATCTCAGTAGTTGCCACCAGAATAAGCAACGACACGGTTCAGAAGTTTCCAAAGCCGCAAAGAATGGCCGGCCCTAGGATAGTGAAAAGAAATCGCGCTCGCCCGAAAATTGTTCGCGTCGCAGAAGAGAATTGACTTCACATCTGGGACATGTGAGAGTAGAGGTATATGTCAGTGTTATTATACAGCTAGAAAATTCCCAGATATCTTCTAGATATGGCAAAGGACAGCTCGCCGGAGTCGTTGTCCAACTTGTCACCCGCATCCCCTCGCCCAATCCTGGTCTCTCGAAGATCCTCAGTGGATACTGCGGACTCCCTGAATTCGCCTCGCTCGGTGCGATCGGATAGAAACGGTGAGATCTGTGGGGGCAACGGTTCGATACTCTGTTGGGTGTGGGTGCCGAGTATCGAAAGTCCCAAGCCAGTCGATTGCTCTCTTCAGCTGAGTGCCTTCTAGATCGTTACTTATTCACCCTTCCTCAGGTAACGAAATTATTGCTCATTCCAAGGAACACTCCATATCGTTCGCGGACGAAATTCCTGACGTTTTTGGGGATCCCCAGCTGTTGGAGACCGTGATTCCTGTGGAGTGCTACAAAGTACGTAAGCTCTATCTCTCAGCGTTGATCAATTCTCGCTGTTATACTAGGATCTAAATCGCTCCTTGAGCTTCGAGCCCCGTGACACCGAATTCCCCGGGAAGCATCAAAGCTGTATGGGCGGTTTCCAGGAGTTACTCCATCTCCTATTCTGCACCAGCGATCGTTCGGATGAGGACATGCCGGCTTTTCGGTCTGAGTCGTATTATATGTAAGTTGAGTCCGTCAACACATCGTATTTTTATGAAGACCTATTCCCGTCGGTGGATATTATCATCCTGCACTGAGATGATAGCTCTCACCTGCAGCTCTACGGTGTTC
>NW_003216976.1:0-885 GCF_000006405.1 Perkinsus marinus ATCC 50983 | reverse complement strand
ACCTTATGGGTTGAAAATCCTCGACTTGTCCAAATTTGGGTGTGCGCGGTTGGGGGTAACTTGGCTTTTTGGTCGACTTTATGATCGCCAGCGGCCATACTGCGTCGAATACACCGGATCCCATCCGAACTCCGAAGTTAAGCGGCGCAAGGCCCGGATAGTACTGGGGTGGGGGACCGCCCGGGAAGTCCTTAGGGTGCTGCTGGCTTTTTGCAAAAGTCGCACATTTTGCTAGTTCCCCCCTCCCCACCTCCTTGGACATTGTTCCACTTTTCACTTGTATTGTGAAGCACCCAATGCTAGCCCACATCACAGCCCAGTAGTTCAATAGAGAGACGAGTGAACATAGTTTATAACATTGTCCAAGGGGTGGAGGGGGATGCGCGAAATCGATGTGCACGTTTGGTCAAAGATGCTCGCGAAAGCTGCACATCAATTTCGCACATGGGCGAAATTGACTTGCAGGTGGGTATAAAAGTTGATGTAGGCCATGTGGCTCGATTTCAACCATATGGGTATGCTTCTGAGGATGGGGTGTTACAGTGGACCATATGTGGTAGGTCATTTGGAGATGTCACCAAAATGGTCTAAATCTGCGCATTCCATTTAAGTGAATTTAAGTGAAATTTAAGTGAATTTTACTTAAAATTGACCTTTTTCGTTGCGCAGATTTGGGGTGGTGATGGGTGACGCGGTGAATTTTTTAAAAAAGAGGTATATCGTGTGCTATTTGTATTTTTGGTATCACCGCGTCACCAATCACCATTGACGGTTTCTTTTTCGAAGTTTTTCCGGATTATTGCATTTTTTATATAATTGTGGGTGGCTGATTCTTGCGAAAGGACTGTTGTGATGTCCGAGTTCCCAAATTGGGAGTTTTGGACA
>NW_003210963.1:0-1386 GCF_000006405.1 Perkinsus marinus ATCC 50983 | reverse complement strand
ACTTGATGTACTCTTTAAATTTCGCAGGATAAGCTCGGAATCGATACTTAACCATATAGTCCCAACCACCATTCCTCTTCGTTGCGATAATCTGTTGTCCGGTGAAGAAATCAGGATAGCGTTTATTGGAGAAGGTTTTCTCACTGGCTTCCAGACTCAACCCTCTGCTATCAGCTGTACCTTCTAGACGATGCCACGAAGTCCACGTTCTCACGTTAGCATTAGGGATAGAACCGTAGTCGATAGTAGCAATATGGATGGGCACTCCAGGGAGAAAGGCATTATTCCCTGGGGCTGGGTTCCACCAGAAGTCTCGAGTTTCATCACCGACACTCAAGTGAGCCCAACCATACGTCTCCACCAGCGCACCGCCTTTGGTGCCAGGCTTCTTGGACACGGTGACCTTAACATGCATGCTGCCATAATGCCCAGGCCGATTGGTGTTTAGAATGATCCCGGCAGCCTCTTTAATAACTCCTTCAGATGTGACGCCCTTCATGTTGTAAATGCAGGACGGCTTTAGGAGATCGGTAATGTTGCTTCCCTCCCCTGGGCCGGGCCCACCATGACAACCCGCTGGGTAATCAGCAACGACCTGGAAAGGGAAATCAGATTGTCCCAGGGCTTGCGTCACAATGGCAAACGAGAGAAGGCCGAAGGTATAGGACATTACGAATAAGACTTAAGCTGAAGAGTTTGTTGATGAGAATTCAACAGTTGTGACGCACCTGAACGAACACGTTCCTCGCCACTCTACCGGCACGACCGCGCCAGGAATCACTCTGCAGAGATTGGGCACTCATAATATGACGCCCAAGCAAGGATATTGCCAAGCGGATCCTCTTACCAGTGCTGCTCAAGAAAAGAGATAGTTCACGGGTGGTGAGGAGAAAAATCGCTCCTCTACATGGAGACGATTACACCGACTTCACCCTGCCGCGGTTCGTTACCGCTCGTGGTATGTAACATACCGTATGTTTAATACAAGGAACTGCGTAAGACCGGATGTGTGATTGGCTTCCCTGCTTTGCCAAAAACACATAAATGAGCCGTTAGGCTATGCGCGTGTCCGGGGGTAGGGGCCCCCGGAAAAGCGCGCCCCGCCCCCGCGTGCAGGGAACCGCCGAGCGTAGAAAGGGGCAAATTTGAGAGCGATATTTTTACTGAACCGGCAGAATTCGTTAAAACATTGTGTGATAGTAGGAGCCAAACACAATAGTCTCTATGCCTAGTATGAAGCTTACTTGAGAGGTCCTTGATAGTCAAATGAGTTATTGAAGTTGCAATCATCGGCACGTGTCGCGTGAAAAAAGAGGCAGCACTCATGAACAGCGCACTTTGACACGAAAAGTGAGGCGCACTTGTAAGCACGTATAAGTCATGCCG
>NW_003215812.1:0-383 GCF_000006405.1 Perkinsus marinus ATCC 50983 | reverse complement strand
ATGATCCTAAGTTGTCACTGGGGAGAAACGCACTTGATCCTCACGACGCTACAACGAAGAGAACAACGCAACCGTAGTATAATAGCTGATCGGAGGATCTATACTGGGCGCGTGGACACGCCGAGTCTTCTCGACTTGACGCGCAGCGTTGCGCATCTTCAACAACTATTACTACTAGAGAAAACCTCTTTGTTGAGCAAAGTCGAAATCTCATGTCTTAGACATGATGTCTAGCCAGTAAGGCAAAGACGACCATATATGCGAGATTTGAGATGAGTATTCTTTCTCATCGATGAAGCAGGGTTGGAAGAAATACGGCGAAGTACATCATTCAACGGGCAACTATGATTTACTGATAGGATAGACGGGCTCGCGAAGGAGAC
>NW_003201520.1:0-1764 GCF_000006405.1 Perkinsus marinus ATCC 50983 | reverse complement strand
GTAATATCAATGAAGTATTATATTTTCTCTGCTTACCCTTGCTTCCTATCCCATTAACAGTGATTATCCCTTCAACAGCCACACGACTCCAATCGGTGAAAACATCAAGGACCTGTGAGGCGGATCACGAGTACACGAGTACATCGTGAGCCCACGTGATGTACTCGTGAGTACATCACGAGTACATCACGACGACGACGAGAAGATCTTCCTTCCCTCAGGCCGGCGAGATTCGGAGGAAGACTCAGTGTCTAATGAAACGGCTTGATACCTGCTTAGCCGTAGGCCTCCTGGTAGGATCCCGTGATAGCATCCATCGACAGAGGTCAGTGAGTGGCCGAGGGTGCCGTTCTGATGCTTTGGCATCTATATGGTATCTGTACTTGACGGCATATATGAGTGTCGATGCATTATCATCATCATTACTTAGCATTGGAGATGGCCAACACTGACTGGTCTTGGAAAGGGTGCCGATAGCAGATAAGTGTAAATAATATACCTGACGATGTTGATCGATGGTAGTAGGAGGAGGAAGGTGCCCTTCCTCCTCCTCGAGTAGCCTACATCCACACATCCATATATCGGACTGTGTTGTGATTGGGAGATGAGTATAGAGGTCTACCATCTCAGGGGAACGATACATTAATGTGGTATACCGCTGTATGTCCTCATCAAGAGTGGCCATCTGGGACTTGGACAAAGCACTAGGATGAGGATACTCTCGAGTAGTAGCACTGCCGAAGTCACAGAGGAGATATGAATCGCTTGCAGTCTTGTACAGGACGTTCTCGACTTTGAGGTCTCTGTGCTGAATTGGGGGAGATTGGGTATGCAAAATATTCACAGCGGACATCAGATCCTTCATAACCTTAACCTAACAAGAGAAGTATTCATGAATACAGTTGATCATACTATGGAGTTACAATGGTGGCAGTAGGTAGAATACCCTTGTGACGGTCCAAGAGGTCCAGGAGATGACCACCATCACAGTACTCCAACAATAGAGATACTTCTTGGGAGCCGGGCTGTTCACCTGTAAGAGGTTAAAACTACCAAAGCAGTAGAGGTGAATACCTGGTTCGGTAATATGACCGTAACAGTTGACTATGTTGGGCTGGCCGGATAAGGACTCCAGGATCTTACACTCATGCAGGGCCATCTGGTATCGGGTCCTATCCTAAAATATCATCATGATAACCGACACAGGTGGTGCTCTACTACTACGACCTACTGTACATTTCATTTTCTTCATAGCAAATGTCTGACTACTGTTAACGTCTCTCATGAGGCTGACATATGCGAAGCCACCTGATAGTAAACATACTTGTCATCAAGGTGCAGTGACTTCATATGCTACCCTCAGACAATGGCTTCTCCTCAACTACTTCACGGTCACCAATCTTATATACACGGCTGGGGGTCTTCTTGCCTTTCACCTGTCAGATGATAATGCTAGAGTAAGGTACCCCCTTATGCCACTTTGGTGTCCCCTCCATTCTTTGTGGTGGTGAATGCCTCGACGAGTCGGTTCATGGGATAGTTGTTATAATGATGATGAATTCAACGTGAAGGAGACAGTTGTACAAAAATGGGCTGCGATGACACCGATGCGGATCTTATATCGATCTGTATAACCCCAGACTGCCCTAACGCAAGTCAGCATTCGAAGTGTCACCAACTCATCGCGATTCTCCCACTCACTGCATGATACTGTGGTGTTCTAATGAAATGACCATCGTCTAGGGCGTGTGTATACGGTTTGAG
>NW_003205857.1:0-952 GCF_000006405.1 Perkinsus marinus ATCC 50983 | reverse complement strand
TCACTAGCTCCCACAGCTCTCGTAGATTCCATATAGACCTTGGTATGCATGAAACTGCAGAAGTGCACTCTGTGAGACAATCACGAGTAGAAACTCCTACCGGATATCCACATGTATACAGATCGTTTTTCAACTTGCTGAGCTCAGATGTTTGAAAACTTGCACGGGTCTACGCCTCAGAACATACCACGAAGCTTTCACGGGACTGAAGGTGCATCCACAAAGCACGGCAACAGACCCTGCCATTGCGCTGACCTGTCAGGAGGCTTACTTATCAAAACGAAACCCAGCTGCATCGATCTCACCAAGTTACGTGACACATCGTAAGCCATCAGCGAAGCTTGCCGTATTTTGGTACATCGATTCTTGTGTTCTATGAGATTTACAACCCATTTTCTCTCAAAGTCTTTAACTCAATAGTTACCAATGTTGACTGAGCTGGGATCTATGAGAGCTGCACGAGATGACGTGTCATAATGTGGAGCTTCCAAAGCTCGCAGTATGTCAGATTTATCCTGTCGGAGCTCCTCCACCTCTTTTGCGATTAGTTCAGTGAGATGCAATGGGATACCAGACTACAGGCGGAAACATTTTCTTGGTGAGCTGATATTGTTTAGTGCCGTGCAACCAATCACATACCATACCCAGTTGTCTCCTTGCCGTTCGACGAACTCGTTAAGTTTAGGAACAACACGTTCTCCCCACGCATTAGCACATTCTTCCCCGCAGGTTTCGCGAAGCAAAGATGAGACACTCGAGGAGAACTCCAGATGATCGCTAGAATGAACGTAAGCACCCGAGGTGGTGACCATGACGCAGAACCGGAACATGGCCTTCTGATAGAACCTGTACTTACGACAACAAGTACAACAATGTCGCGTTAGATACGATGCACAGTTTTTTGTCTAGGAGAAGCATGCTTACAAGAGAATGATCATATGGAGTCAACTGT
>NW_003210833.1:0-1261 GCF_000006405.1 Perkinsus marinus ATCC 50983 | reverse complement strand
CCTGCTTGGAGGCTCATATCCTCTATAAAGGTTTCGCTATGGTACATAGACTCGAGCTAGCTGCGAGAAGACGGTTTAACAAGGTGTATTATCATGTGGACAATGTGGCGGTTGAAGTGACTTTTAGTGCTGGGAGGCCGGCATCTTTTAGCAACAAGGACGTCAAACCAATTCTATTGAAGTACTTGGCTATGACTCATGCACTCTTCGACCCCTTGGACTTCAATCGAAGAATAATTGTGGAGCGAGTGGTAACACAGGAAAATCCTGCCGATGATCTAACAAGACATGGTTTACTCCAGCGGTTCCTTGAGTTTGCTAAGACTAAAGACCTGGATGTTACTGCTGTTACTAGTGAGCCTCGGTTTGACAATAATGACGAACTATCCGAACGGGATCAGCATTGTGAGGTATTGGTTGCGACTGTTGCGAATACCTCGTCGATTTCTCCTCTTCCCTCTATGGCTGAGATATCTCATCACCAGTCTGCTGATAGTGATATCAAACAAGCTGTTTCCTTACTCATGAGCGATAATAAGCTGGTGCTTACCTCTATCCCTACAGTATTTAGGCTTGTTTGGAATACTTTGCTGGTACGTCATGGTCTTCTTTGGCGGCATTTACCAGCGAATGATCCATGTTATATCACTGATGTTGTTTTGGTACCGGTCCTACCATCTTCTTTGGAACCAGCGGTATTGAATTATTTCCATAATCAAGCTGCAGTATTCCATCCTGGTATTCAACGTACAATCCGTGCCATTAAGACCTTTTGCTGGTTTCCAAGTCTTGCTCGAAAGGTTTGTGAGCACATTGCATTATGCCAGGTCTGTCATCAACAACAACTCAAGCTGCGTTGGTCTCAGAAAGGTGTACAACGAGCTGCTCCACCAAGTCCCTGGCATACAGTAGCTGCAGACGTTTTATCTGTCTCTACCCCTACTGGTCATAGACTACTCCTTACTGCTGTATGTCTTTTTAGTAGTTGGCCCGAGGTTAGAGAGCTGTCTTCAAAATCATCAAGGAATATTGCTGAGGCTCTTAAGAGTATGAATAGTTCCCTGGGGCCCTTCAAAGTTTTAAGGACTGACCGAGGGTCGGAATTCGGTGGTGAAGTTGACAACTATATCAAACAGATTGGTGCAGTCCACTCAGTGAGTTTACCGTACAGTCCGGTTGCTGTTATTGAACAGTTGAACAAGACCCTCCTCCAGAAGCTTCAGGGGGCATTCTATTCCCCTTTATGGACAAGGCAATCTTT
>NW_003204809.1:5909-7402 GCF_000006405.1 Perkinsus marinus ATCC 50983 | reverse complement strand
CCAGAATTGTTCAACAACAAGGTTACCGCACTTCTTCTACAGTCGCTACTATGAATTCAAACGCTTTGCTTATGGAAATCGCGTATTTCAGCTAGTTGTTAACGGATTGAAAACTCAATCCCTCGCAATGAAACAGTGGAACGGAAGACAAAATAGTTGATCAAAACAAGACTGGAGACGACACGGATTTCCGAATCCCTACAGCGTCCGTCGCGGATGCTCGCGGGAAAGGCGATATCCTGTCATTAATAATGCAATCGTACGCATGCTCTCGCATCTGAGACTCATCGTAAGTGATATCGCTAAAATGAGGGGTTTGTAGGACGATGTCTACAAAACGGGCCAAGACATGAAGCGCGCACAGGTTAGACAGTGGGCTTTGCTGCTGAAGGCCGAGGAAGATAGCCACCACTGGAGACGGCTCAGCATCGAAAAAATGGGTAACAACTTGACGAACGTTTGCTGATATCGCATGATCCATAGACAAACTATCAATCAGATACACCTGCCCGTCTGACCGCACCATTCCAATGAAATGGCAGCCATTTACATGCAACGGTTGAAGAACCAAACCGTCCCCTGGCGGTGCTCGTGGATATCCTCTATCACGTAGAGCAACAGCGTGAAAGTCCGAGAGTGGATGAGGCTCACACAGCATGTCACCGCATTGGCGTTTTAGGACGTACATAAACTCATCAACGGCACCACCACCCACGAAAGATCTAGGCGTCAGGAGCCCCACTAGGTCTTCGGCGTACAGAGAGCCGGAAAGTCGCCTGCTAGAGCTCCGCCGGACGGATACGAGGAAGGAGGACACTCTGGATACAATGCTAGCGATTGTCGAGTGGAACCCCTCAATGTCGTTATTCGTGCGCGCCAAATTGGCATGTACCCGATAGCGAGTACACCACCGAGATGGTTTGAATACTTTGTGATCACCAACGTAGGTGTTAATGAAGTATGATTTCACGAGATCGGCTCTTTGCACATCAATTTCAGAAACTGCGGCTTCCAGACCCTTCAAAACGAGGCCTGGGGGCAGGAAAGGAAGAGAAGCCAAGTTGTAATATGATTTGAAACCCGTTTCGTCTTTTAAAAGTTTAAGCTTTTTAAATTGTTTTATCAAATTCTTGCACAGATGAAAATAACAGAGAGAGATTGCAGAATGTGGGAAAATTGCCTCAACGGCACTCACTGCGGCGGGTTCAAAATCCAAAGTGCAGCTTGCTACAGGTCTACGTAAGAAATCTCGGAGAACAGAGAAGGCTGAATAGTAAGTTTCGAACTTCTTGTTCGCCAAAAGGAATACAAAGGCCGGGAACCTCTTCCCCGAATGAGGGCTCTTTATCAAGCAGGTATACTGTTGAGCCCACCTTTGAGCACAATAGTCGAAGTTCCGTCCAAAGAAATGTGAAACTCGGAGCACGAAGCATTTAGCTCTTTCGAAACCGCCGGATTGTAATAGCAGATGAGACGATCCGGATCCGCCAAAC
>NW_003204809.1:0-5809 GCF_000006405.1 Perkinsus marinus ATCC 50983 | reverse complement strand
TCAGCCCAGACGACCATTCTGAGGTATCCGGCTCAACGTGGCATTTTCGTAAGGGAATACGCCACCAATATGTATTCTTCTATTACGTACGTGCTTTCACAGACTCTGTTGGAATTACCGGTAGCGTTCATAGAGTCTATCGTCCAGCTCATTATAGCTTACTTCATGATGAACTTCCAAGGTAGTTGGATCTTATGGGTCCTGAATAATCTATTCATCAACTTGGTATCGGCATCCTTCGCCCAGTTCCTCGGTGCTCTAGCTAACACTGGTGCCCAAGCAATGCAGCTCATGCCGCTGATCATGGTCCCTCAGATGATCTTCTCTGGGATAGCTACTCCTATAAGTCAAATACCAGTGTGGTTACGATGGTTGCAGTATGTGAGTTTCGTGAAGTACGGTGTCTCCTTGGCCTACTTCAACGAATTCGGCTTCGATATGACCCGCCTGAACGAGACCAACGACATCCACTCTGATCTCGTTGGGTTATACATAGGTGTTCTATTTGCAATGCTCATAATACTGCGTGTCACGGCGACTATTGCTCTGAAACGCAGAGCTCGGTACGTGTACTAAGCCGTGGATACAGCAGCGCGTCAGTTCATTTAGGGCTGTTAGTCCTCAGACCGAGTCGTTCGGTCGATCTGTATATTCCCTATCCCATCCGCGTTACGGGGTAGTGTGTTCTCTCGTATCTGCTGTAATTCCTTACTATGTTATCTAAGTGATAACTCTGTTCATGCTGGAGGTGTAGTACTCAGTCACGTTGGGATTTCGACTGAGTCTCTCCAAGCTCGTAAACACTCCTCAAAAGTTCCCCATTGGCAGGCGTTGTCTGTCGTTCTTCTTCCTTCAATCACTGTTTGTTTCGTTTTGCAGAGTGATCATATGTACCGTATACGCTGTGGTCCTTGAAAGTTGTTGTTACTTATAAGGTTATGGCTTCGCAAATCCCAACTGCATTTTCGGAAGACAGCACCGTTGGTCTGCAGAAATTCCGATCGCTCTCCGTTAGCGGGTCCAAAATAAAGTAAGTCGTTTTGAGGTCTCCTTAATAGTTCATTTGCTGTCAATTTAGTGGTGCGAGTCTGGAGTGGACTAATGTCAACTTTGGTATAAAAGACAAAAAGGTTCTCATTGACTGCACTGGAATGGTGCGTCCAGGAGAGCTCACAGCTGTTCTTGGTCCCTCCGGCTCTGGCAAGTCCACATTGATGAACGTTTTGGGTGGACGGCAGAGCCTACGTGGGGAAGGCAGAACCTTTGATGGTGAAATCTCCTTCAACGGCAAGGTTCAAGATCCTCTCAATTTCCGAAGTCACATAGCGTATGTCATGCAAGATGATCATCTTACTGCCACTGCTACTCCGAGGGAGATCTTGGAGATGTCAGCCCGTCTGAGGATGCATGATCAGAGCAAAGCTGAAGTAAGCTGTGAACTACTTCGTCTTTGTGAGATGGTCTTTTTCTGTGCAGGTCAAAGCTTTGGTCACGGATCTCCTCGATTCGTTGCAGTTGACCTCGTGTGAAAATACCGTGGTGGGTAACGACGTGATCAGAGGCATCTCCGGCGGCGAGCGAAAGCGCACGTCGGTCGGGATGGAGCTCATCTCCAAGCCGCAGATGATATTCCTTGACGAACCTCTCTCTGGCCTCGATTCTTATGCTGCTGTAACTACTATGAAAGTTCTCAAGGACCTGGCTCGGTCGGGTGTAGCCGTGATGGTAACAGTCCATCAACCGTCGAGTGAGATATACTCCATGTTTGATAACATTCTGGTTATTTCTAGCGGTAGAATGGTGTACTTGGGCCCGACTACTGATCTCGAGACCTTCATTGAGGATACTGCACACAAGGAATGTCCATCAGATAGCAACCCTGCTGACTTCGTTCTCTCTGAGCTCCAGACTGCTCCGATGGCAGAGATAGAGAGACTTGCCGCCACCTATAAGAAGAAGGCCGAAGCCGAAATCATGCCTAGGATCGAAGAGTCTCGAGCTAAGGGTGCTCATGCTCCACCGCTCAAGGCGATGTCAAGGCCAGCTAGTATGTCACTGCAAATGAAAGAGCTTTTCCTCCGTGACGCCAGGGACACGATTCGTAACAAGTCTGTACTTATTGCTCGTTATGGCATCCTTATCGTTCTCAATCTCCTCTTTGGTTGTGTATTCTTCGATGCTGGCTCTACCCAAAGTGAGGAGTATTGGCTGACTAACGTTGAGCAGTTCATTCCTTACTATGGTGGTATGGTCACTGTCTGTATATCTGCCATGATGGGGTCGGCTCAATCGACCATCTTGCACTTCCCTGAGCAACGTGGTATCTTCCTCCGGGAGTATGCCAGCAATATGTACTCTTCCATACCCTATATGATATCCAAGATGTTGGTTGAATTCCCTCTTTCCTTCATTGATTCCATTGTACAAATTCTTATTGCCTACTACATGATGAACTTTCAGGGTAGCATTTTCTATTGGTTTTTGATCTCGTGGGTTATGAACATCTCTTCGGCCTCCATGGCTCAGATGGTGGGAGCCGCTACGAATTCAAGTGCCCAGGCTATTCAGTTGACACCATTGCTCTTCGTTCCACAGATGATCTTTTCTGGATTGTTCACTAGTATCAGTAACATCCCAGTGTGGCTGCGCTGGATTCAGTGGCTCTGTTCATTGAAGTACGGTGTGAATTTGGCCTTTTTCGCTGAGTTCGGATACGATTACACTCGACTGGCCGATGTCAATGATTCCAAGTCGAGTTTGGTGGGGCTTGATATTGGTGTTCTTCTGGCTCTCATTATTGTTTTCCGTATCGCTGCCAATATCATTCTGAAAAGGAAGGCTAGATATGTTTTCTAACCTCTGTTTCAAGTCTCTTGAGGAGCTGTTAGCTTCGGAGATTGAGTCGATCAAAAACTATCGATATATACGTGGCGAGGTTTTGTGACCATAGTATTTGTCCAAAACCGTGTTGCGATTTTCAGGTCGCGTTTTACGTAGCCACGGTCAGAAACCACATTCAATCATCGTCTGTATACAGACGTTGTCTGTACAAAAGTGTCCGTATTTTGCGTTGTCAAACAAGGTGCCTGGACGCATTATTAACAAGCTGTTGGTAACACCTAATTTGTCTCCTCTGGAAGCACATTCCGTACGCTCTACCAAAAGTTATGCCTAGGAGAAACGTGTTCCACAGGTTGTGTACCCGTGTATGATATTCTTTTCCTAGTGTCTGCTGAATGTGATCGGGAGAACGTTATGCGGCTGTCGCAATGACGCTCTCTTACCGCGCACTACGGAAGGTTCTTGGCGACCGTTACGGTTGCGTTCAAGGCTCGGCCATCATTTGTATTCAATACATAACTGTTGTGACGCTCAGTAGCCCTTGCTTATGGGCCTACTTCAAAAAACTATTTAGAGAAGGGATTCCTGAGGTTCAAGGGCCTCTTGGAATGAGGGACCCAGGAATCTCGACGGATTTCAAAATTCTGGACTTCTCTTCATACCATGGGGTGAGATTATGCCTACCATTATACTATAATGTTATTAGACATTGCTCGTTGAATTATCGACGGTGTTGGAATCGTGACTCATAATTAATATAATAAGGAAATCATCATGATCACTATTAGTGATGTTAGTGATTCACTTACATCACTGGTTTCATTTCTACTAACATCAGAATATGATACTCAGGCCAGCACTCGCAGGCAGCCACTGCAGGTGGGAAGGTGAGCCACGACTACTGGGGACTGATTGACCAGACATGCCCGCTGGCAAAACATGTGTATACCTACTGTAATGCATTATGCACCAGAGCTGCGTTTTCAAGCACTTTCGGTTCCTGGCATGGTACTACAGAAGCAAATATATCGAGTGAACATGCACTTGCACGCTGGCTTGAACGGCGGACATATTTTACATCCTTACAAGCTGAGAGTACCGGTGATTCGTCTGACGTTGCCTTCTGCTAAAGTGGATCCCCCATACTTCCCATTACTACGGATAGGCCGCAAGATACAGCATCGAGTCGAACGTCACCCACTGCGTCGCCGATGAAACAAGCAACACTTCTCTCCAGCCAGGAGCAAGCTAAATATTTAACGTCCGAATTTCTGGAGTTCTTCCTTCCTACTGGTTCTAAGTGTATCTGGCGTCAAGACGGCATTGAAGAACCAGCCACAACGAAAAAATGTAACTCGCGTTCGTCGAAGAATAGATACCGCCTAGCGTATACCCGTACTGCGGAAACGTCATCAGAAAGACTAGACATTTCAATGTTGAGGGCTATGACGAGGGGGGGGGGTCCTCCGTTGGCCCTGCCTGGCTACCTACCTAGATCTTAAATCGGTGCGTCAGGGGCCCTGACTCAGGGCGTAGCACTTCGCACTAGCTATTATAAGCGAGACGTTGACAAGTGTAGAGGAAGTGATCAACGACTTTTCTTGCCTGCCGATACCGGTCGGCCAATGATCATGTGGGCTGCAGACCGCAATCTAAATGCATTAAATGGTAGCAGTGGTCTTACTTTCGATGCTACATTTCCCGTGGCGCCCAAAGGATGGCAGCAATCCTGGTCATTCTCATCGAGAAACAGGGGTACTACCTTCCGACGCGGAAGACCCAGGAAGAGTATAAGAGGGCCCTGCTGAAGCTTTGAGATGTGCTCACTGGTAAAGGGGTATTCATATCTACTCGGTACATAGTTACTGGTTATGAACTCGCCATGCGTCAGGCCATCCTGAGGGTATGGGAAGTAGATCCGGAAAGGTTGAGAGGCTGTTTGTTCCATTTGTCCAAATCGCGGATACGGACATGGCCTATCAGTTGAAGAATGCAAGCTGCCCTGGGCAGATATGAAGGAGCACAAACCGCAGGGCGAGAAGGTACCGAAGCTTGTTTTGTATCTGGTCCAGATAATCTGGACTCCCACTACATGACCGACACCTCAACGTTTCCGGTGAGCCAGTGGGCAAGTTAGCCTGCCGAAGATATTCCTGCCCACCGGACAACCAATCTCTTGGAAGGTTACAACCAGTTCCTAGGAAATTGAATAACGGCCCGCTCTATCTTCAAGGTTTTCGGTAACAAGATTCTGTCTCTACAGATGGAGGCTGAGTTGAAGCTGAACTCGATAGACGCTGGTGAAGCAGCAAGCTCGACTAGGAGTAAGGAAGAGCCGCGGTTGAGGCATTACCAAGCCTACATGGGGGACGATCTCACGGCATTAATACCTGCAGCTGGTCGCCGGTTTATGTGGGGTTCGGCAGCGGATGTGATTGTGCATTTTTGGTTGAGCCTCACCTGCTGAAGCTCAGCTATCGATCTCGTCTGAATTTCTAACTTCGATGTTTTTTCAATAGTGTTGCGTTAAACCAGATGAAAGTAGAGTGTTTGAGCTGACACGAGCTTCGAGTCGCTGAAACTAAACGATATTCAATGAATAATATTCATTTTGATTGGGATTATTCAACCTGAATGTCTGTACAATGATGCGTACTAAGCAGCTGATCTCACGAGCATCCGATACCCGATATCAGATGCATACTCGGGTCGTGTGACTCGGCGGATATTACTCGCGAAGTCCCCCGAGTATAAACAGCCGGTCGCACTTACCAGTGCTGATTCCACGTAAAGGGATGTCATTATCGTGACCGTTCTGCACGGATTCGGACTTAGCTGTACTGCACTTCCCGTGATAGCAACTTGCTATTAGCAAGGCACTTTAGACAAACCGTTGTGAACTGTGAGCTGTCATATGCAGCCGGCATAATGCAGGATATTCATCGAGTATCCATGACAAACTAGCTAG
>NW_003203306.1:0-1310 GCF_000006405.1 Perkinsus marinus ATCC 50983 | reverse complement strand
GTAGGAGCATCTCTACTTACCCATGTCTAGCGTCTACGACAGCGAGTCAATAGCTCGGGAATACATGTCCTCCGAATACAATACGGACGACCCTGTTTCTGGAACTACCTCAGTTCATGCAAGGATATCCGTACCAGTCGAGGACCTATTGCAACAACTCACATCTGCTGAGAGTAGAGATGATGACAGGAGGATCATCTACGTCCCAGCTGAGCGGTCCAAAGGCTACGAGGCTAGTCCGAAGGTTACTATAAGCACAACACGGATGCCGATCAAGGCACGTGCAAGCAGCCTCCTCCATGTTAAATACAACACAATGTCCGCCACCTATGAAGTGGAGCTGAATGTCGATATCGACTTACCCACCGGTGAAGTCAGTCGTCATATTCTAGACCATGTTAGGCCTGTGGCAGACGCTTCCGATGTGGGCGATCAACGTAGTACTCGTCGTGAGAATTTCTCAGATGTAAGTTAGGTCTGAATTTAATGTAGTATATGAAATTATGTGAAGGTCCCAATGTCTTATATAAGGCAGCTTGGTCACGACAGCTCTACGGCTTGGCAAGGGTATAAGGCCAGCAACAAGTGGCACAGGAAAAAGCATCACGTTCGTTACGTCCTTCCTAACAAGAGCGTGCTGGCGCCAGACTCCGACTTTTTACGTGGTAGGCTAAGTCTCAATGCAGACGCTCCCGAGTTTAAGCCAGAATCTGAGTAAGTGGATAACTGATGTATGATTTCCCTTCACATATTGCTTTTAGAACATGTCGTGTGTCGTCCCCTATAGTTGGGTATGATCCGATGAACGGTTGGGAAAGTAGACAGATGGAGGAAATGAGCCTCCCGCCTCAGGCGGCTGAGGTAGGTGATTGATATTTTACTTATTCGTGGTTTTGTGGTTGTTCGCAGTGTTGTAATATATGTTTGATTTCCTCAGCTGGGTTGAGGAGTTTACTCACTTATTACATATGAATTCTGAGAGAGGTGTTCAGAAATCAACGAGAATTGCCTAAATTTCCTCAGAATTTTCGTATTGTGCATGTGTACATTTTTTAACACTGGTTGTTTGCAGGGACCGTTTCGCTGGCTGGAGGTCAACAACTCTACTGTAGGGGTGGACTTTGGGAGTGTCTCGACAACTGGGAGTTGTTATAGCGGTGTGTTCACGTCGAGCCCGCTGCAAATTCCCTTGGACATGCCGGAGGATAGATTTGACTCTTGGAGGACCACAACAACAGCACGTTTGCTGGAAGCTCCCACGGGCACTGCGTAAGAGGAGATTCGTGTGTGGTGATGATTGGTGAACTGTG
>NW_003209291.1:0-1049 GCF_000006405.1 Perkinsus marinus ATCC 50983 | reverse complement strand
TCTAAATTCCATCTGCCGTGGTTTAGAGGGAATTTTTGCACCCCTTTAACTTGCCATCATTGCTGCAAGGACTTAAGAAATTGGATGAGATGAACTTGTAAATACTCCGCCCACCCGCTCATCAGAGCGCCGCTCTTTGTACTCACTACTAGGAGGACTTCGATGGGAGGTTGGCAGTTCATACTGGCTTTTTCGCTGGCTCCACGGAGGCGTTTTCTCGTAAAATGAAGAACTCCGCGCACCTCTACCAGTGGATGGTAGAAGGCCGAATTCCGGCCCTCTTTTGCGTCATCCACTCGGAGGACAAGTTGGAAGGTCGGAAGCCATCGCAATTGATGCTTTGTGGCTTTATATTGCAGAAAACACCTAGAGATGTACTTAGAAATCTTTCGTCGCTGGGAACTCCGCCGCCCTTTGCGAGGCGACGGGCCCAACAGAAGGCCGACGATGTCATCCATGACTCGTTCCCTCGCTGCATTAACCAGTAGTGTCTACCAGCCGTTCGAGCATGGAGAATCGAAGGCCTCCTGAACATCTCGTGCGGAAACGAGCTCAAGTCGCTACCTCATCCTCCTTAGCGAGGCGTGGGACTGCAACAAGTCCATCGAAGACATAAGACTCAAGCCGCCAACTAACTGGGACATAACAAGCAACGAGTTACGCTCCTACCACTAGCCCTCTGAAGATAATTGGATCCAACAGTCAGTCATCGACACAGAGCATGCTCGTGCCAAGATGAGCTTGCGCATGTCTAAGAATGCCAGGGGATTCATTCGCAGCCTCGCTCACCCTGTCGAGGCGTGCAGAAGACTCATTGCATCAGCTGATGCTTTTAGGAACACTGTCCTGTGCCCGTTCCGAATGTTGCCCGAAAATGTGTGGTGGGAGCTGACTGGTGAAGGCTGTCAACTTGTCAGCCCTTATCTTCGCACCAACCCTTGCAATGCAGGGCTTGCCCCAGGGTTGAATTCGAATGGCGTCCTAGTTCACTACCTCGAACACAGTCTTAGCTAACGCGACGTTAGATGTTCGTAACGCCTGCCGAAATT
>NW_003211400.1:0-4935 GCF_000006405.1 Perkinsus marinus ATCC 50983 | reverse complement strand
ATAGCAGCAGCAATACAGGCAGGCGATTATCTCTGCTGGAATGCAACTCATACGTCAAATATACATGCGTCCTAACGATGAGCTCCGGGAGGAGATTTATATTACACCAGAGCCGATACTCAGGAAGGACCAACACTATACAAATACGACAACTCTCTCAAGCTCGACTTTGTATCAGTCGTATCTGCTTTGGGAGTAACCACTTCGACCACTACCCCTCCCCCCAACCTACGAGATCCTCCCGGTCCAGTTTAAGACAGCCCGGTAAGGCTGGATCTCGAACAAAGCCAAGAGATGCCCAGAAAGTCGATGACCCTTGCAACGGGTACGCAAGTAACTTCTCTAGAGGTAGTTGCTCTGGTTTGGACAGAAGCCCAGGACCATCTACACTAGTACTGCGACGCCGTGGTCGTCGTCGAGGCACCGGCAGTGCCGGAGAGCCCACCAAGAACACTACGAGATGAAGGACCTGGTGAAAAGAGTGCACAGCGCTCGGAGTAGGCGGCGCCGGGCTTGCCATGTCCGATGCGAGGCCCTGCCGCCTTCGTCGAGGGGACACCCACGTGTCTCTAATTATAGCCTCCCTTGAGGAATTCAGAGAGAACCTATAAATAATTACAGGAATAATGCCGCCACCGAGGATCGAACCTGCGCATGTTACTTACCACAGAAAACCAGCTATGGTCTTCGTCCGAGCACTCTGTTCGAACGTTACGACAACTCGTTGGTCTTCTGCAGCCTCTCGACGCGACGTAGAAAGCATCGAGCGCCCTATCATCGGCAGCCTCCCTCACACAGCTCGATGAAGGCATACCCACATTTCTTGTTTCCACACTTATCGCCTCCCAAAATGAACAAATTTTCTATTTGCTTGGCATCAGTCTCAAAGTCGAGGAGCTGCAGACGTACGCCTCGTAGGCGTCGTGAGTGAACTCCCATATACCACCAGAAGTAGAAATATGCCACACAAAATACAGGGGAAAACTCAACTGAACGATGGGAATCCAACACAGACAAAGAGGGGGTTTACAAAACACAAGTAGATACCGAAACCTCATTATTAGCATTATTGTGGTCTCACCAAGGGTCTCAGACGACAGGCCACACAATAGTCGTCACAATGCTGAAGAAAAAGGAATACATCGTCATCGTACTCTTCTCCACCGTCACGCGCCACGAAATTCCCTTAGTGGGCAGCACGGGCTTCGAACTCGTTGATGGTGAGGAACTCCTCCATAGCGTTTTTGAGGTTCTCCTCGGTCGTGTCCGAAATGAGGTGCTCCGCCCTGATCGCCTTCAAAATGTCCGGATGGTTTTGTGACACGTGCTCCAACCACATAGTCTCAAACCTACCAACGACGATGATGACGACAAAATTACCGACGAAATTCCAAACCCTTACCTCGGGATCTCCTTCTGAGCAATCTTATCGAGGTATCCGCGAACGCCAGCGTAGATGGTCACGACTTCAACTTCGGTAGCCATCGGACTGTACTGCTTCTGTTTCAGGAGCTCAGTAAGAATACCACCTCTGAATGAACATACACAGTCACCAAATTGATACCATCTCTCGTCCAACTCACCTCAACAGCTGTTGTTGCGTAGCCTGATCCAAATCAGAACCGAACTGGGCAAAGGCCGCCACCTCGCGATACTGTGCCAATTCCAACTTCAACGTACCAGCCACCTACACAGCGCCAAAACCAAGTCGTTATTATCATCAAAGTCAGCATCCTTACCTGTTTCATCGCTTTAGTCTGGGCAGCCGAGCCAACTCGAGACACCGACAAACCGACGTTGACGGCAGGACGGATACCCCTGAAGTGATAACAATAATGATACTCCGGTCGATGTGGTTCTCGCTACTTGTAGAAAAGCTCAGATTCCAAGAAGATCTGCCCGTCAGTGATGGAGATGACATTAGTCGGGATGAACGCAGACACATCACCAGCCTGAGTCTCGATGATGGGAAGGGCCGTCAAGCTGCCGCCCTTCTTAGTGCGGGCGTTCATCTTAGCAGCGCGCTCCAGGAGACGTGAGTGAAGGTAGAAAACATCACCTGCAGAATCGATCAAGTGACAGACCATGAGCTCGCCAGGGCTTACCAGGGTAGGCCTCTCGTCCCGGAGGTCTTCTCAACAACAAAGACATCTGCCTATAGGCGACTGCTTGCTTCGAAAGATCATCATAAACGATCACGGAATGCATTCCGTTATCACGGAAGTACTCTCCCATAGCGCAGCCTGAAAAACACGCCAAATCAAACGCTCTCTCTGCAACGAGGATCTCCTCACCAGAGTAAGGCGCCAGATACTGCAAAGGCGCGGGGTCAGAGGCGGTAGCAGCGACGACCGTCGAGTAGGACATACAACTGACAGGGATGCATACTTGAAGGAGTTGACCATCGCCACTCACCCGAATTTCCTCAGGATTTCGACGATTTGCGCCACAGTCGAGCGCTTCTGCCCGATAGCGACATACACGCAGTACCTAACAGGAGTCTCCAAAGCGATTATCATCGAGATGTACTTACAGATGTTTGGTAGGGTCGGGGTTCTCATTCACTTGTTTCTGGTTCAGGATGGTATCAACAGCGATGGCAGTCTTCCCGGTTTGGCGATCACCAATGATAAGCTCACGCTGCCCACGGCCAATTGGAATTAGGGAGTCCACAGCCTTGAGACCAGTGCTCATAGGCTCACTCACAGATTGGCGTGGGATGATACCAGGGGCCTTCACTTCGACACGACTGCCTACAGCAAGAGACGACTACAGCGACTTCACTTCGAGGGACAGGCCACGTACGGAGTTTGGCATTGATAGGGCCCATATCATCGATGGGGTTACCGAGACCGTCGACAACTCTGCCAAGGAGCTCCTTGCCGACAGGGACGTCCACAATAGCCTTAGTGCCTGAGGCAAGGGGGAAAATCTCTAAGAGTGGAAGAGGGTGGTGACTCACGCTTAACGCTGTCACCCTCGAGGATGTTGCGATCCTCACCGAATACCACAACACCAACATTGTCGGTTTCCAAGTTCAAAGCCATGCCCTGAGGACAGAAGCATCACTCAACGGATGAGAGCTCGTGTGGCGTACTTTCAAACCGCAGGAGAACTCAACCATTTCACCAGCTTGGACGTTGTTAAGGCCGTAGATACCTAAGGGGGGCTTATGGTGAGACCTATGACGACTGAACACTTACGAGCAATGCCATCAGCGACTGACAGGACCAGGCCGACCTCGTCCACGTCCTTGTGGTCCTTGAAACCAGCGATACGCTCCTCGAGGATGGAAGTGACCTCTGCCGGGGATACCTGCCGACGAGTTGGCTTAGTCTAGAGAGGGAAGTGGATGGTGCTAACCTTGGCAGCGAATCGAGGAGCGGTGGTGTGAAGTAGTCGAGTTGTGGTATAGAGGCGACCGAGGCTGGCTGTAGTAGCTCGGAGAGGGGCCCCGCGAGTGAGAAGTCGAGATAGCATCACAGAAGTGGGAAGGAGAAAAAAGGAAGGTGTCGACAACCGAGACCCTGAAGGGGACTTGATGAGGTTAATCCCAGCAATAGCGGGACCAAACATGAACAGGGTAGAGGGAATCGAAAGCGAGCACGCAAACGGAAATTCACCACCGCTCGAAATAGCCCGACGGTCGTAGACGAGAAATGCATCGCAGAGTAGACGGGAGGAAGCGAAGACCCAAGCGGGGACGGTCGAGACAACTCATTAGAGAGCGTGAACGGCCTTTTAGTGGCGATGTGGTGGTGTTGATCATCACAAAGAGAAAACCGACGACAAAGGCTGCCGAAACTGAGAAGCTGTAAGTGCGCAAGATCTGTCAAGTTTTTGAGACCAATCAGCCCGACGGAGTTTTACGTTTAGGGAGCCCTTTCGGAACTAGGTTAGTCGAAAACTCAACTTTCTACGTCCGGTTGGTCGACGACCAATGGTCGAGCAAAGGTACTTTGAGGTTGAAAAACGATCTGAAATTCTTTGCAGTGCGGTCGGTGGTGGCGACAGAAGAATCTTTGTGAAAACGACGACCGACTGTCAGGCCCCTTTTGTAATGATTATTATCGTCATAATCTCACCCGCTCTACTTGCCGCCGCTGACGCCTTTCCTAGTAGCAGCTTCAACCGTGTCGCTATGGATGACCTTTGTGGTCGCCACAGTGCTATTCTCGATACCGTCTCGGGAGAAGATCGTGAAGTGATGAAGCTCATGTGCGAGTATTGGCCCGAGGACAAGTGGGGTTCAATCAACGACGCCGACTTGAACGAAGTGGCCACTTTGGCTGAGACTGGCGAGCTTGCTGAAATTAGACAGAAGTCTGTGCAGTGGACGAATGCGTTTCGGTCGAGCCCGAAGTTCTGTTGGCGAAAACTGATGAAAAAAAGGGAGAATAAGAAGGCGATGTGTGAAGGTCCCGGCCTTAGTGGCAACTCTCCTGGATTCGGCTGGAAGTGTAAGAGGAACTGTCGAGACTTTTGTCGAGACGAGTTCCAGAACTACTTCGGCAAGACCAGCCGCCTATTTTGGTGTAAATGCCCGATGGACGGTAGCTTCGGCCGAATGGTGGACCCTCCTTGCCCTCCTGGTGAATCACTCATGATGGGCAAATGCTACAAGTCTTGTCCTGCTGGCATGCAACCAAGTTTGATCCCAGGTAGATGCTCTACTGACTGCTCTCGGAATACCAATGGCTTGGTTAAGGCGTGTGGGTTGGGGTGCTCCAGGACAGCGTTCGAGTGTGGCACAGCTGTAGGAGCAATGGTCGCTACAGTGGGTGCCTCCGTCCTTGGGGCGTCTGCTGAACTCGCCCCGCCGTTGATCTCTAGCATACTTCTCGGGCTATCGAAAATGGTCGCCTTAATCGCTGAGATCGTCCAAGGCCTCTCTAGTGAGATCAAGAACCTACTGCAAGGTCGGGGGTTGAATGT
>NW_003216835.1:0-998 GCF_000006405.1 Perkinsus marinus ATCC 50983 | reverse complement strand
ACGTTGGAGCCAAAGCACCTGCTAGTGTCTGCCAGTATTTACAATACGACCCGGGATAGGTGGCGGCACACTCGGCATCGCACGCGGTGGTGTTGCCCATCACGTATGTGATGTCCTGGAGAACATTGAGACAGACGACGATGAAGGGGAAGGAACGGATAGTCATCGTGCACGAATGTAAGAAAAACTGCCGGAAGTGCGGAGCCAGACTGGACCTGCGAGGGCCTATGCCAACGCCATAGGCTGGTGCTATTTAGGCAAACCGTTGAAGCGCTAGTGAGTTCAATGTTGATCGTTCGCTGTAGCTGAACAGTAGCGCGCGCGATGTCTATCTTGCCCAATCGTTTCACAACCGTTTTCACAGATACTGCATCATATACAGCGTTCTCAGCCACTCTTCTTCGGAGAATTCGGCCGATTTCTCGTAAGCACCATTTTGACCGATTATTCAACTCTTGGTTCGGGTTTGCGGCTCGTTCTGATTGCCAAGGCAAATGTGATGATCATGCAGGGCAATCGCTCGTCGCCGCTCACTATCAACGCTTGGGGGAATATATTCCAGATTACAACGGGCAGTGTAACCTGCAGCGATCAGGCTTCGTGAACGTCTTCTAACTCTGCGTGGCTGTAGCGCACAGTTCATGACTCCTCATCGGGTCAGACTGTAACTTCTTCATTGTCCAATCGATTTTCTGTCAAGGCATAATCTCAGAATAATTGCTCAGCTGAATAAACCTTATTGGCTGGGCGGCTGGCCATCTACACAGCACCACAGTTGGATTTATCCCTATAATCCAGCTACGCGAGTAACAAGCTTGCCCTCCGATTGCACCTACCCTGATTTTGGTCGAAGTCACACATGTGAAGCTTGATAAGAACACATTGAGCTGTCAAGGATACATCAGAGATTCTAGGATATTTAACCTCTGCATTTGAACTCACTATCAACAGAATTGTCAGCATATCAGCAAACGGAATTCAGACACTGGAGAACCAAC
>NW_003202870.1:0-1112 GCF_000006405.1 Perkinsus marinus ATCC 50983 | reverse complement strand
GTTGGTCGAGCTGTAATCAGGTACCACCCAAAACTCGTCAGAACCGTGAATAGGCGTCACAGTATAAGGGACGTCAGCAGAAACGCCGCACTCACCGTCAATTACGCTTATGTGAACAGTCTGCTGGTCATTAGCGAATACAAGAGTACCGCCAGATGTAGCGGATGCTCTGCAAGCGTAGGTGCCCACAGGGTGGGAAGCGCGAACGCTTACGATAAGGCTTAAGCAGAAGATAATAGAAGAAAGGTATCTCATATAGGGAGGTTGTAACAAGTTACTGCCAAGGAGATATAACTCGAAAAAAGTAGCGATTCGAAACCTAGACGCCCCCGTGGCCTCATCCGGAGACGTGAGTCACGTCACGTGACGCCTGGCGAGCCGCGCCCACCTTAGGCCAGTCTTGGGTGACCGTCACCCAAGACTGGACGCGTCACCCGGTGACGCGAAGTTCGTAGGTGGAGCCACCATAACTCAACGGGGTCACCATAACAGTTTCTTGTTACTGTATTCGAAGCGATGAAGCTCCTCTCCTTTGTTCCGCTCATAGCCGCATCGACCTCCACAAACGTCTATGACAGCAAGACTATCGTATCGGTCACCTCCGCCGATGCTTTCGTCGACGTTCGGGATGTCCCAAAGCGTCTCGAAGATGCCAAGGTCGCGCTCAAGCCTGGAATGGCCGCCTTCCTGAAGACGGCAACTATCAAGACTTTGAAGTCCTCGGGCTTGCAGGTGGTTGCTACTTCCGAGGACACAGTGAGCTCCGACGATCTTTGTGCCTACTTGAAGGAGGCGGCCTCCAAACTCTCCGGTCTGGACTGTGAATGCTCTCCTAACTTCGCCACTAAAGAAGGGACCAGCGAAGACCTCGGCGTGAATGACCCCAATGCTTCCAGGCAAAGGGCATTCAAGCGGATGAACATGGAAGAAGTGTGGAGATTATCTGCGCCCTATGTGAGGCAGACCGTCAACGTAGCCGTTATGGACACCGGCCTCAACTTCAGCGATCCTGAGATCGCTCCTTATCGGGGTACCTTTCGTAAGAAGAGTGGTGGATCCATCGATGGTGGCTGGAACTTCGTGGACGACTCCTCAAACTTGACATCGGTCCA
>NW_003202052.1:0-1380 GCF_000006405.1 Perkinsus marinus ATCC 50983 | reverse complement strand
TCGGTGAAAAAACGCGATTTCCGCGGTGATATGCAGTAGTTGTGAAATGTGTTTTTCATATCACTAGGGTGGTGAAACTCCAGTGTATATGCGAGATAGTTCCAGAGCGATTCTCATTACTATCGGAAAATAACGCACATTTGCATATCAAATTGGCAGGCACTGCATAATAACGAACGAAAAACTAGGTTTGTGAAATTTCTGGTTTTTATGAATCTTCCTTAAAATGAAGGTTTGTTATCAGATGCGCAAACATGCGATGTAACTCTACACAGCATTTGCGAACGTTTGAAGTTGATTTTTCGTATAAGGAGCATGGCCAACGGAAGAGGGAGTTGGTGAAGGTGAAAAATGGTGGAAACGGGCCGCTCGAAAATACATGTTCGCTTTTCTTGGCTGAGCTATTATACAAGTTTACATACGGATTAGGGTAGGAATATCTTGGAAAAAATGAGAACCTCCTCGGAATTTTCATACTGTCACCAAGATATGTAGTTTCATATTTTCCCCCTCACATTTATCAGGTGCGGTTGTGTTATCAATGTAGCATAAAGTTGAATTGGAAGTGGATACGGCGGGCTAAGAAAAAAGGAAGGGAATTCCGTATTAAAAAGGATGAGGAAGAAAATGAGGAAGACGATGCTGTTATTGATATCACTGAGGAAGGTAGTGTTGGTTGAAATTATCATGTCGGTTGTGGGAATTGAACTGGAGGTCTCAGGGAAGGAGGGACAGGTGCTCTACGTCTGGAGTAGATGTACCGTTTCTATCTTCGGATGTGTCACATTGTGCTCGACATTTTTCGATGGGCACGAATTTGAATTTGGAGTTTCTCATTGAGGAAAACAGTTCGTATAGGAAGATCAATGAAGTGGATGCGTTATGTTGTGTTTTCTACTTGCATTTTGACGGGCCTGGGATTCGAACCCAGGGTCTTCGGGTGACGTTTTGTATTCAGATAGTCGGGTCAAGGAAGAGCCTGTTGAAGGTAGTGAGGATGCTGATGATGTCGATGAGAACGACAAGGAAGCTCTGAAGGTGGGGGTGGCGCAGGTTCGATCCCTGGAGGGGACATTTTTACAGGTCCTCGAAGAGAGAATGTGGAGACATGACGGGCAAGCAGGCGTTGATAATGGAGAAGAGAAACGCGCTAATGAATTTGAGGATTACTTCAATGAACTTTTCCAATAATTTAATAGGAGGTTTTGAGTTGATGAAAGTAGTTGATATTCACCATGGGGAGAAAAGGAAACTGAAAAGGAAGAACATTCATTTGCGGTGTATTGGGATTTTTTTAATGAGCAACAAAGCGGATGGTAACAAGAGTTATCGGGTTTTTCGCACCAGCATGAACTGGGACTTAGTCTAGGAATCAAAGTG
>NW_003202593.1:0-1759 GCF_000006405.1 Perkinsus marinus ATCC 50983 | reverse complement strand
CAGTGATGCGCTCGTTCTGGGGAGGGTGATGGTCTTAGTCTTAGGGGGCGACCCTCTGATACTGCAGACCAAGTCCTTGGCAACGACTCCAGCTCCACGATAGGCTCGGGATCTCTAGCTCATCAGGGACTCCGGCGCATTCTGGATTTTCCAGAAGTCGGGGAGCCAACTCTCGAAAGCGGTTTCGTACTTGTCATCATCCTTATCATCGCCAAGGCCAATGTCCTGGGACTTCACAGCACCAAGCTCCAACAAACGCTTCTCAATATTCTTAGCAGCAGCGTTGAAATGCTTATAACCCGTGTCACCAAGACCAAACACCGAGAACTTAGTGGAGGCAAGGAAACCCTCCTCAAGCTCAGGATCCGAGAGCCCCTCCCAGAAGGCATGAGCGTTGTTGGGGAAATCACCCTCACCTGCAGTAGAACACAGAACCACGACGTTACTCATAGCTCTTAGCGACTCCGGAGTGATCTCATCCAGCTCGTGCACAGCGACGTTAAACTGCCTAGATCGGCACAGACCAGCAAAGCGGCTAGCCAGCTCAGTGGTGGTACCAGTGTCCGAACCGACAAGGATGTCCAGGGCGGGACCAGCAGCATCCTCAGAAGGAGCACCACGCTTCTCCATCCACTTATAGTTCTCCAGACGTTCTCTCGTCCACTGTTGAAGGCTCGCCTTGAGCTGTTCAGCGACCTCAGGATGAGTACGCTTTAGGATCTCAAAGCGGTTCTCGAGCTTGGTGAACTGGGCCACGTCGATAGAGAGATGCTTAGAGTCGAGGGTGAAAGGATTGTGACCTTGTGGAACCAAAGCAGGGTTGTAACGATACAGCGTCCAGTAGCCAGAGTCCACAGCCTTCTTCATTTCTTCGGCCAGTCTTGATAGACCACGAGGATAGAGGATCTTATGCTCAATACAAGGCGAATAACAGAGCACCAGGGATGGACCAGGGAAGGCCTCAGCCTCGACCAAAGCCTTCACCGACTGAGCATAGTTTGCACCAATGGCGATAGACGCCACATACACGTCCCCATAGGCGATAGCGATGGCACCAAGGTCCTTCTTAGCGCGGCGATACCCTGTGGGAGCAAACTTCTGAACTGCACCCAAATTGGTAGACTTCGAGACCTGACCACCGGTATTAGAATAGCCCTCAGTGTCCATGACCAGCACGTTGAGATCTGTCTGGGAAGCCAAGACGTGATCCAGACCGCCAAAGCCGATATCATACGCCCAACCATCGCCACCCCACACCCATTGGGAGACCTTCGGGAAGAGGTCCCTCATAGAAAGAATCTCCTGGACCAATGGAACCTCTCGTAGGGCACTGGTGTTCTCCAGCATACCGGGGATCTCACCAGAGAGCTCCTGGCAGATGACAGAGTCATTGTACTTCTCCAACCACTCATGACATGCATTGTCGAGCTCAGGGCTGAGCAAGGCTTTGTACTCCTCGTCATCAACCAACTCCTGAACCTTCTCCTTGAGATTAAGACGACGCTCTTGGACGGCACGAGCCATACCAAGACCGTACTCAGCGGCATCCTCGAAGAGAGATCTGCCCCATGCCGGACCCTGACCCTTGTCGTTAACAGCTAGTGGGTTGAAGGCAGCAGTACCAGCCCAGACTGAAGAACAACCCGAGGCGTTGGCAATGACCATACGCTCACCGAACAGCTGCGTAACCAGCTTAGCATAAGGGGTCTCACCACAGCCTTCGCAAGCCCCAGAGAACTCCAGCATAGGCTGCTGGAAC
>NW_003209182.1:0-1329 GCF_000006405.1 Perkinsus marinus ATCC 50983 | reverse complement strand
GCGTTGTCGTCCACGAGTGAGCTGCTTCCGCACATCTTCCGTGCAGAAGTCGTACACGTCTAGCACTTGCGGGAAGGTGACCTTTCGAGTGATCTTGGTCCTAGTAGCATGAGTGCCTACAGAGACCACTGAAGGCGGCTCGCCACGAGATGTGGAGCCTACCAGCTGAGGTGCTCTCTCCCTTCCACTGGAACCTAGCGAACTCTACTATAAGGTACTCCGGGAGGGAGTCCATGGCCGAGGACTTCTCGAACTCAGCGTCGCGACCGAGGACCTGTAGATCCTCAGCGGTCCTCTTTCACCAACAGACAGCTTACCGCAGCTTGCTTGGTGATAGTCTCCTTCAGACTGAGCTGAACTCCCTGGTAGAGGTGCCCTACGGGGTCAGTAGGAGTGCCCATGTGGCACAACAACACTCGATGACGCTCCTCCGAGACAGACTCCGGCTCTGCCTCAGCCTCCAAGCACCTAGCAGTAGCAGTAGCATCAGGTCTTTGTAAAGCACATGGTCCTATTACCGCATGCGAGTCTTCATTGTGAAGCCAAACAAATCATCGATAACATTACTGTGAGGCGTCTTGACCGTGTCAGAGAGGTTGAGCATGAGAGCCCGGAGGAACTCGTCGGCATCCTGCTGTTGGGGAATACCTAGCACGCGGTAGTATTGCCACGACCACGACAACGACGACCGGCCCAAGTACCTCCTTGCGTTGTTTTTCCGAAAGTCTCCGGATACATAACTCGAAGGAGCATAAATAAGCTGGCGGGCTCGACTGCATTAGCCTTAGTGCCGAGGTCCTTGAAGGTCTGGTGTATCAAGGCGCTTAGGCTCCTCTCCTGGTTGCTGCCCTCACTATGAGCACTACTGTCGTAGCTGAGTACACACCGATACTGAGGAGCCTACTAATCCCTGTGATACTACTTCAATAGTGCCTGTCGTAGAGGAGGAACTGCATAAAGGGCCTGTATGGTGGCGTTCATATAGCAGGAGTTGCCCAGATTCACCAACCCAATAGGTAGAGTCTCGACCTCCCTTTCCTGAGGTAACGTAAAAGATCAGACTTCCCATAGGGATTTTCGATTAGCGCAGTGAAGCTCGGCAAGGCAGATTGACCACATGCTGGTGCCTTGCCGAAGGGGCGAATCAAGCTCGCCGAAAGTACCTTGAGAACCTTCCTCCTCTCCTCGTCCGACAGATCCTCTACGAAGACGGTGCTCGCGGTCGGGGCTTTCAATTGCTGAGCCACGGCAGTCCCTGAGGGGGGCGATATAATATTGCCACTATAGAGCAGAGGAGGGAACCGACCTAATAGAGTGATCTTCTGATTA
>NW_003208703.1:0-1369 GCF_000006405.1 Perkinsus marinus ATCC 50983 | reverse complement strand
AGAATGTCGCTATGCTCAAGGAGATCGCCAACCAGATGAGGCTCGCCCAGGAGGCTCAGCAGAAGAGCCAGGCTAAGGCGGCTGACGAGGAGGTCCCTGAGCTCGAGGGAGATTTCGAGGAGGCTTCCAAGAAGGAAGAAAAGAACTAAATTGCCTTGCGGCTGACCAGTTGTATCTTCTCGGTTTCCTCAGCATTATCATCGTTGAGTCCAATCACAGTGTAGTGGGAATGGTCGTAGTTTTTCAAAATGGCAATAACTTCTCCGAAACGGTTAGAATCATCCCTTGGTGGCGGCATGTCTCGGTCGACCTACATTCGTATTTACATCAGCTCCTGCCTGCTGGGTATCATCAATAACAACGGTTACACTCTAGTAAACGCTGTAGCTGCTGATCTCGCATTCCGTTATGGCAAGGTTAATTTCATGAGCCTGTTCACGACGGTGCTCCTCGTTGGTTGTTTCGGTATGACTATTCTTCACTCGAGAGTTGCCTTTCGATTTTCATTCAAGCAACGCATTTTCTTCACCCTGTGCTGTCAGACTCTTTCCTACGGTCTGCTGGCAGTAGCTGCTATTCTTACTAACCCCAATTTCGGCTTTGCCCTGTCCTTGATCGGGACTGTCCTCACTGGCTTTGCCCAAGCCATTGGAGAGGTCAACAACATATCCCGACTTCATAGGCTTCCGGCCACGCTCATCGGGGCGTGGGGTGCTGGCACTGGTCTTGCTGGCATCGTTGGTCCGTTGATATACTCCGTCCTAGTGGCCGCTGGGGTCCACTACTCGTATGTCATGCTGGGAATGATCATAACAATACCAATCTACTGGGTGTTGTTTTCTTATATAAACAACAAGGCCGATTCTTGTTCCAGTGTGGACGACCATGAGGAGGCGACTTCCTCCTCTTCTGCTGCTAAGAGCATGGTCAGTAGCAGTCTCTCCATTAGCAGCATCAAAGTGGCTTTAGCCATGGCTGGGGGTATCATCATCAACCTTACTGCAGTGTACTTCTTGGAGTACTGGATCCTCACTGGCTTCCTCGATAGAGCCTCGGTCGGCCTCCCTGCTGATGCTTCCTCTTTTGCTCGCTCAACTGTACGCTTCTGCAACATCTCGTACAACACTGGTGTTCTCATATCGCGAGCCTCGGTGACGTGGGTCCAGATTAAACGAGTTTGGATACCAACTCTTCTCCAGCTCGTCCTAGTGATTTTCTGGGCTCTAGAAGCCAGTCTCCATTTCATCCGAGATGGCGTTGCTGCCTACTCTACGATGACGTGGATATACATCTGCATTATGCTGATAGTAGGCCTCATGGGAGGCGCCTCTTACTCCAACTGCATGTTCTTATTCCAGCGTCGTCAGGA
>NW_003211928.1:0-1448 GCF_000006405.1 Perkinsus marinus ATCC 50983 | reverse complement strand
CCACTAGGGCCGACTAGAGCTATTGTCTGACCTGCTGGAATATTCAATGTAAGCCCTTTAAGAACCTGATGACGATGAGTAATGATGAATAAAGCTGCTCCAGAAGTCCAATACTAACCTGAACCTCTGGTCGATGAGGATAAGCAAAGTCTACGTCTTTCAAGAGGAGATTCACATTGGAACCACCATAACGATCATGGTCATCATGAATCTATGCAATGTATACTCACTACAGTCATCACGCCAACCTACCGCAAAAATGCTCTGCTTCCTCCCGTCAGGACACAGTGGATCGCATTTACTGGTCCGATCAAGTAGCTCAAATACATCGTGAGCGGCCGTGCGAGCCTCCTTTATATCTCCTGAAAATGCTAAGGCCTGATGAAAAAGGACAGTGTAACACCGTGATTCACAAGAGCAGCAGCAGCAGCAGCAGGTGCCTAACAAGCTACACCATCCTTCTCGTAGTACTACCTGGCCTATGCCCAAAGCTGATAGGAAGACTCCCATAACGGCTTGTATCATACTATCAAACGGTAAACCCTCTTCTTGGATCAATACCGCACCATACCAAAAACCAAGTGCTAATGCACAGAATATCATAGCACTGGACAGCCCATAGAAAAAGCCCGACAGGAGAGCTCGCCTGCTCTGCTTACTAGCCGACTTCATAATCAACATCGCGAACCTGAGCATCGTCATAATGGAAACGATCCTCAGCTTAGTAAGAATACAATCGTACAGATCTCGAGTTCGAACCTCGGCAGTGAGAGCTCTCACTGTTCGGAGATTTTGAACAGCCTCTGAGGCTATTTGATTAGCCTGGCCTGATAGATCATCATCCGCCTTGCCAACCCCGTCACCAAAACTCGTCATTGTATCCACTGCACCTACCAAGGAGGTATCGAGTTCGAATCCCACATCAGACATTTCTTACCAGCTCCAGCTAATAAGGGGAGAGTTGCCAACATAACAGCAGCTAGCTTAGGTGATGCTGTAAAGGATACTATTATGCCGGCAATCGCAGTAGCAGTGAGCTGAGCGAATATACCTGTGTTGGCTGCTGCTGAGCATAATCACGATGTAGATGTGGTAACTAGTCTTACCTAGTTGAGTGCCAGTAAGGACATTTAACTTTAGTGCATAGTTGCCAAGAGTAGCAGTTAGACGTCCAGGTGCATGAGAGGGTTCATCAAAGTAAGCAATCTCCTGAAGATAATAATCATAATTAGCAAGGATATAGTAGCAGTAGTAGTAGATGTTATCTCCTCCTCATCCTATTCACCTGTCGTAACATTTTGGTATAACATACTGTTCTAACTCTTTTGGTAAGATGCTCACCGATGTAGGCAAAAGCCCAGAACTGTCCAATATTACCGATTGTAACACCTATGGCTATACCAACAAACCTGGAGGAAAAGGGAATAATAACAACAACGTCTTCCGAT
>NW_003215688.1:0-1512 GCF_000006405.1 Perkinsus marinus ATCC 50983 | reverse complement strand
TCACTGTCGGAGGGAGGAGACATGTCCGATGGTTCGACAGAACCTTCAGAAGACTCCTTCCACTAGGGACATTCTCCGACGTAACATCCTCATCAATGAGAGTCCCTCACACCAAGTTAACATTACAGTTATGGGATGCAGGAAGTTACTCCCCAAGCTCCGACAGCTGGGTTATCGTTCGAAACTGAACTCAACGGGAGATCATTTGAGAAAGCACTACCACAAAGTCTAAGAAACACACCAAGCGTCCAAGAGTCATGCAGCGTCCAAAATTTGCTCACCATGGCTCCGACACTTCTTCTTCACGGATTCATCCACGTAGCTCTCGAAGGCCGATGAACGCCAATTACCCCCAGCTTTGATTTGGTGAGAGGCTCTCACTGAGAGCTCATCCCGTGGTCGGATAGACTTGACGCACCCGAGCGACGTAGACTGTGCATCGTAACTTCGTCCAGTTTCCACTAGAGGGAACTCCAATTTTCCTTCTCTTTCTCTTCAGCAGATTTGCCCTGTGCTTGGCTGTAGAAACTTTCGAGATACGATCGAACCCTTGACGGTTCCCGAGGCATGTTTTGGAGAAGAAAGTGTTAGGAAAATGTAACCAAAAGCCCCACTGACGTACCAAGAGATTGACAACACTATCTGTTCACATAATTTCAGAAACATCTGCTGACCAGAGAGATGCTCGAACCAGAGTCATCCTTGAGGCGTTACAGCGACCCGGCGCCACTTAGCAGGAGCGGTTGTTATGATCTCCGATCTAGAACGACGACTAATGAAGTCTGCAAGGCTATTGAAACGTCCAGGCACGTGTTGAGAGCGTACACGTGAAGACCAGTGGGGAACCCAACTCAAAGGCGTTCTCAAAGCTTGTGACTTCGGGGACCAAGAAGCAAGAGCCGAAACCGCTGCTGTGTTATCGCAGAAAATCGAAACTGAAATATGCGAGTCCTTGAGTCGAACACTGAGCGTCTTCTCTATCCCTATCAAACCCAAAACAGCTGCACATAGCTCCAGATAACAGATCTCAGGCTCCTCCAAACCGGCATAAGCGGGTGCTTCGGCATCGAGATGTGCCTTGAGAATTTCCTCCCACAGCAGAGGCTCGTCACAAGAGTTGATGTTATACCAATAATAGTCAGTGCCATCAGTGAAGAATCCTCCAAAGCCATACGTGCAAGCATCCGATACCAAATACCAAACCTCCTCCTTCAGACCAAAAAGGGGTACGGAACATGGCTCGGCCAGAGCCTCCCATATCGACTGGAGAGATTCTCGAACAGATGCGGAAAGGCGAACATGTCTCAGAGGTTTCCCTCGTTTGGGGCGGTCAGCGGCAGCGGTCAATGCATATAAGGCACCGAGCTTGGGACGCCAATGGCGAATCAATTGAGCACACCAAGATAGCTTCCCGAGCAACTTCTTCAAATCTCTAGTCTCTACTATGTCCGATTCAAGAAAGCCGGAGATTCTATACTTCTCTCTCTTTTCAACTGGAATGCTGATCCGAGC
>NW_003200172.1:0-887 GCF_000006405.1 Perkinsus marinus ATCC 50983 | reverse complement strand
AGTAAGGCTATCAGCCTTCACGCGTTGATCGTTGTCGGCGTCTACGGTTCCATGATGGAACTTCCATCTACCGAGGATGCTGAGTCCTGAGGGCTCAGTCCTCCACCGCGGCCGCGTCAGACTGAGAAGGCCATTCCTTGCCAGTTCAAGGCATGCTACTCTGGGGTCACCGAGTTCCGTCCAGCTTTCCTCCCGATCGAGGCTACTGTCCCTGGGTTCGCCTCGCATGAGATTAGTCCTGAGATGCGAGGCTCGCGACACGGCCCTTCGGCACAAAATCTAGCGTCCCTGAGACGGGACATCTGTTGAAAACCGGCTATCGAGTTGATAGTATCAGCACATCCGCCCGAAGTTCGAGGTCTGCCACAATCAGACTACCGGTCAAACTGCCGGTCATCCCACTAGGCGGAAGTACCACAGGGAAGCTGAACGGATCCCATCGTCTGGCTTGGCAAACGAGCCAGCCCCTTCGCCTTCAATCGACGATTCCAACGCACTTACTGCGTCGATTCCTTAGTTCTCACGCCAGAGACTGGCGCTGGAGCCGAGATTTGATCGCCTCGAAGACACTTCGAATCCTTAGCATCGTCTCTGTGCAGCTCCAGGTCTTCATGCGGCATGAGTCATGCCTACGCGCATGATCCACCAGACCTTTCCCCACTGGTCTCTCCGATTCCCTTCCTTAGCATAGCGCACCAGTGACCAACACAGCAACTAACACCTATTATATAAATCAGTTCAAATACACCTCCAAGATACATTTTCAGTCTCTCTCTCGAGTTCACTGCTGGACTCGGTCCATAGTCGACGACCTCGATTGGCCCTCTTTTCTACGCTTTTTATGAAAAAGTCACCATCGTCGCCATAATCGCACCAACCCTTCGTGT
>NW_003208264.1:0-903 GCF_000006405.1 Perkinsus marinus ATCC 50983 | reverse complement strand
AGTCTCCTCCTCATCTTCAGCCGGAACATTCTTCATGGAGACCTCTCGGGCATCGTCGTCGTCTCTCCCCCCGGGGCTCATGAGGTCCATGAGCCCCTCTAGATCATCGGTAGAACTCCGCCTACCTTCCGAGTACACCTTAGAACGGTCCGTATCTACATCAGCGATACAACGAAGATCCGCACGTCACCCTCGAACGTACCACTGTCTTTGCAGGGAACGGAAGGACTCTTCCCAGATCCACTCTGGACAGCTGGGGGTGGAGAGAAGTGAGGAGAGTTCATAGGCGAGCCCCGCACCTCCAAAGAGTCCATACCAGCCGGCCGTCGTCGACCAACAGGGAGCGTGAGTGCTGGAGACCTGTCAGAAGGCATTCAACGTTGTAGAACGCTAGGCACCACCTACTTCGATGCCGCAGCCTGGGGACTTCCAACACTCCTCGAGGGTGGGGGGGAAGGTGCTTCGGTAGCAGCAGCCGTGGCAGGAACCGAGCTGTCATTGGTGGTAGGAGACTTAGATAAGGGAGGCGGTGCACTCGACTTAGCGGCAACAACAGGGACATAAGGGGCGCTGGACTTGGCCGCGATCACAGGCTTGAAGCCGCCTGGAGGAGTTGCAGGAGGGGGAGGAGGGGACGTGATGCTCTGAGGCTTCGTCCCACCAGGGGACACTCCGCTCGAGCAAGCAATCTTCTTCCACTTCTCGATCAAACGTCTACCATTAGTGACCACCATCTCCGACCTCCCACTGAAGGCCTTCACACTGGCCGTCACCATCTGAATCAATGATCGTGAAAGAAGCCCATGCTGCTGTATTGGTCACCTTTCCGATACTGGTCGCTCTGAGCAGGTCAACGGTCATGACCACTCGCTCCAAACACCCCAAGTAAACCAGCATAGGCCC
>NW_003209641.1:0-1182 GCF_000006405.1 Perkinsus marinus ATCC 50983 | reverse complement strand
CATTGAGCAAATAAATACACCAATTCATGCATCCTCATTTTCTTCTGCGTTTATCGTTTTGCTTCTTCCAATGCCCCTTCAAGCGAGCTTGCTTCTCCGCTTCGTAGCCGACCAATACGGATGGGTCATCAGAGAACGGACAGAAAACAACACCCCGACCAATATAACAATGCCCGAGATTCTCATAGGTGCTGCTCCATGGTTGCTCACAGATTGTGCAGCATCGTTTAACCTTGGTCTCCGGCCCGCCTCCTGTGGCCACGCCCTTCTCTGTGAGAGCCTGCAGGCATTCCTTGGCTCGTTGGACTCTCTGTTTTTTGTTGATCGCAGAGTCTGCCATAGGCTGTGATGGATCAGTCTTCGGTCGCAAAGGACAAATGCCATTACGAAATGATCTCGTCGTGAACTCGTGGTTATTTAGGCCGGCTTCCAATGGAAGTCGGCAGTAAGGGCAAAGTCTCTTTTTACTCTTTTTTTTCTGCCCGGGTTCGGTTGCGGTGACTAACTTCGCATCAGCTTTACGTCTTGTCTCTAACACTCTATCTTCGATCGTCACCTCGGCAGGACCCGCGTCAAATTGTCCAGGTTTTACTTCCAAGGATGCTTCGTTGCATGGCTTTGCAAAAGCTGCTTGGCTGGCAAGAGACAAGCTCTTCAAGTTGCGGTCTAAGCCAGTAAACTCTGTGACGACCTCATTACTGAACATGGACTCCCGTGCCGGCAGAGATTGGAACTTCAATTGCTGCTTTATCCAGTTGTCGGCAAGCGCATAAGAAACGTCCAGTAAAGCAGGCGGTAGCTCTTGGCTACCGGCTGATCGTGAGAGCAGTTCATGCTTTCTCAGCAAGTATTGTGTCAAACATTTCTTAGTCAATTTCTCACCTTTACTGGTAGTTGACACTTCAGCAAGTACTGATATCCATATCTCCTCCATCTCTGCGTTAAAATCGGGAGCTACTGCGGTTGGGGAATGCGTCAAAGATCGTTTCTTGGCAACATTCCGAGGGGTTTTTATATGTGAGATGGAGCCGAAGAGATCCTCGTCACTTGGGGCTCGACATACACCTTCTAATGTGCTGTCTACACCTAGACCCAACTCAGACCCCTGAGACCGAACTCCCTCTTCTACATTCACTACTTGGTCTTCAGATGATGACCATGATCCTACGCTCTCGGCCTTCT
>NW_003216794.1:0-2546 GCF_000006405.1 Perkinsus marinus ATCC 50983 | reverse complement strand
AGCAGTGGAGGAACTGGTGCTCCCGGGTCGGCCGAGATGTAGTTATTCTCCACAGCGATCTGTGGATGCCCGCTACGGCTCATTTGATAGGTACTGGATAACGTGGCGGTATCAACAGGGATTATGAAGGACGATCTCATAAAGCTGAAATCAGTAAGCCCGGGCGCGCTGGCTTACCCCACTTGTTATTATCTCCCATAAAAGGTGATGGAGATTTCCAAGGCCAATTTTATCTGTCTCGACGTTGCTAACGGTTATGCTGAAGCCTTTGTTGAGGCTGTCAGGACGTTGAGGAAGGACTACCCTGATAAGGTAATGAGGAAGGGCTGTTGGACAGGAGCGGATGGTAGGTGATAATGGCTGGTAATGTGGTCACTGGGGAGATGTGCGAAGAGTTACTGCTGTCGGGTGCTGATATCGTCAAGGTTGGGATTGGCCCGGGTAGTGTGTGCACTACTAGGAAAATGACAGGTGGGGGGATTGAACCAGGGTTGGGGCTATGGAAGGAGGCATATCATCCCAACTGGAGTCCTTTTATGTTGTTAGGCGTTGGGTATCCCCAGCTCTCCGCTGTTATCGAATGTGCTGACGCCGCGCATGGAATTGGGGGCATGTAATGTTCAGTAACTACCCCTAATACTACCACTCCCTCGTCGAATCGTTCAGGATAATCTCTGATGGTGGCTGTACCTGCTCAGGAGATGTCTGCAAAGCTTTTGGAGGCGGGGCGGACTTCGTCATGCTGGGAGGTAGGTCTAATAGGGTCTGCCTGGACTCGATGACGATCTCAGGAATGTTGGCTGGTCATGATGAGAGTGGCGGTCAGCTGGTTCACGATGTTAGGAGGTGGGCTCATTGGTAGACTGTGGCATCATTGAATCTGGGCAATGTTCAGCGAGAAGTGGTATAAAGAGTTTTATGGTATGTCGTCTGATACAGCTATGAATAAGTATGCAGGAGGGGTTGCCAATTACCGTGCCTCAGAGGGGAAGTCTGTGAAGGTATTGTCAATATTGGTATCGTCTCGATGAGCTCACTAATAGTAGGTGCCGTATCGCGGTCCTGTCAGCCACACTATACAGGACGTCCTCGGAGGCCTTCGGTCATGCTGTACCTATGTTGGAGCCAGAGCCCTTAAGGAGCTCTCGAAGAGGACTACTTTCGTTAGAGTAGGGGCTCGGACGACGCTATTTGTCATTGTAGTGATTGTCACTATAGGTCACCCAGCAGCTCAACCCGGTGTTCGATCATGCTCCTGCTGCTCCTCAGCCTCCTAAGGCCCCACCTCAGCCTACTGTAGCGGCGGCAAAGTAGTACAGGGTGCCGACCTGAAGAGGGCCCCCATAACTTTTTATAGCCGATGCGTTATAGGACCTATCATATGGCATTGGAAAGCCCTATTCGAGTTCTTCTTCTTAAATGCGTTTTTGTTGAGCGCTGCGGTTTGATTTCTTGAAATTTGCCAAAAAGTTGTGTCGGAACCTGACATCCCGCGAGTATGTTTCATCCGTGCCTTAATTGACCAATCTGTATAATGGGGGGACATTGACCAAGATTTGTTACTTTAGGGAAGCCCATGAGACGGAGTCGGAGGGAGCGCCGTCACCGAAGAGGGCCAGGTCGGGGAGTTTGGGATCGCCGAGACACCATCGACATGAAAGCAACAGTCCGCGTCATCGCCATTGATTGGCACACTGATTCATATCCGAGTTTCGATTTTCTTGAGGTTTTTCGATTGTGTTGGTAGATGGGAATGCTGGTCGTCGTCTTCGTAGTGGTATTGGCTGCTCATCAGTTGATGTCCCATCTGATACGGCCGACGAATCCTAGGGTGTAGGTAGCAAGATACGGAAGAGGTCCACTGCAGTCCGTCAGATACTTTGATATCGCCGTTGGAGATGTCGGGGTAGGTCGGATGGTCTTTAGGTTGTTCGATGATGTGGTAAGGCAAGTCTCGATGGACCACGGCTCAGTATCATGTTAGTTGCCTATTACTTGTGAGAACTTCCGGGCACTGTGTACAGGGGAGACAGGCCTGGGGTACTGGTTGCGGCCAAGATGGTAGTAGTAGTAGTAGTAGTAGTAGTAGTAGTAGTAGTAGTAGTAGCTCACCTATAGAGTGTATACGGTTCACAGGGGAGGAATTGATAGGGTATTGCTATCGGAGCTGGCATTAAATCTGAGATCTAGCGAAATTGGCTGGCTGCTTAGTTTGGTCGGGATCAGATAGCTGTTGTGTGTTGGTCCAACGACGACATGTTAGGTATCAGAACTCCCGTATGTATCGTATTATCCCCGGCTTTATGTGCCAAGGAGGTGACTTCAATTTCGGCAATGGCGGCATGGGCGAGTCGATCTACGGTCAGTTTATGCGGAATGAGAGGTGGTTAAATTGTCTTAATCGTCTTAATCGTCTTAATGCTTTATAGCCGTCTTCAGATTTGCATTTAGTCACTCGAAGCGTGGTGTATTGAGTATGGCAGATGCGGGATGGGAGTAGGAACTGTCTGGGATGGGTCGCAGGGCATGTTTGTTGTAGCGTTGGT
>NW_003209246.1:0-1660 GCF_000006405.1 Perkinsus marinus ATCC 50983 | reverse complement strand
TAAGAATCCGACAAAGATAGTGCCACAAGGCGCCATTCAGCAGATTAAACAGATAAAACCTCTTTTATTATCAACTGATACGCGTAATGAATGATCCAGTAATGGACCATTATGGACCTTAACGTCTTCTGATATGGAGGGGTCTTGCAGTAAAAAAAGGCTTGACTCTACCGAAGATTAGCATTTGTAAGGAGTTTCATACGAAGTTTATAAGCTTCAGATAAGTATCGAACTTGGTAAAGAGTTTTGTTAATAGTTGTAAGATTTTTGTGCAAGTTACAAATTAATTTAAAAATGTGCTCGCAGAGTTTCGAACCAACGACTGTTTGGCGGAACGTAGCGAGTCGTCTTGTACACCTTTAACGTTAGGATGGTCGGTAAAGTACCCCCCCCGAGGTACTTTACCATTAGGATGAAAATTTCCTTAAAAATATAGCTTGTGAAAGCCGAGCGTCCTAACAGCCTGTTTTTGAGGATAAAGGCATCCTAATATCCTAAATCCTAACGGTAAGGATCCTAATGTCCTAAAGTCCTAACCCAACCTAAGGAAAGGGCCCTTGTGAACGCCATTTATCCTTAAATTGCATCCTAATGGGTTAAAATCCTAACATTAGGACGCTTGTGAAATAGGCCCCAGATGGATGCCTGTAGTACTTCTGTAGAAATAGTCATCCCCACTCATACTACACCAGTCGTAATGGTGTCCACCATAATCGAGAGTTGTCAACGTGGAACCCATTTGGCACTCCTCAATCCGCCATTCTCAATTAACTGCTCAAATCCAGGTCCTTGAGGTTGGCAGAGTGTTGCGGTCGATAATACCTTCCGGTTAGCGCTTCAGGGATGTGAAACTTGAAGGCAGAGATGGATATCTTGAGCTTGTGACGAAGCTGTGGAGCTCAGCGTAGGATTTTTCGTTTGGAATTTCTTCTGGCTAGGCTCATGATCGTCTTGGTTGTCTTATTTACAGTCGAAGTCAACTTAAACAGTTATGAAGTAAAGTGAGCTTGTGTCATTTCAGCTTACCGATTTTTCTATTTTTTGAGTTTTTGTTGTATGCTCTCGACATTGAATCATACTTCTCCGTGTTTGAGTGTCGTCACCAAGGGTGCTCTTGGGGCGTCGCGGAACGCTCTTGCTGCCTCCTTACCCCGACATTTCGCCGGTAAGGCTTCTCCTAGTGGTGGTGAATGGCAGACTATGGATGGTTGTACTGCTGTGTGCCATGTGTCTTATGCTATGATGGAAACCGCCTACATTTACCCTATTACCCCCTCGTCCCCTGCTGCTGAGCTTGCTGAGCAGTGGTCAGCGCTCGGTGTGAAGAATGTGTTCGGTGATATCCCCAAGATAACTCAGATGCAGTCTGAAGCCGGTGCTGCCGGTGCCCTCCACGGTGCCTTGGCGGCCGGTTCTTTGGCCACTACCTATACGGCCAGTCAAGGTCTCCTCCTTATGGTGCCTAATATGTACAAGATAGCTGGTGAACTCCTCCCCTGTGTTATGCATGTGGCCGCACGTGCTGTTTCTGGCCAGGCCTTATCCATTTTTGGTGATCATCACGATGTCATGGCTGTCCGTCAGACCGGTTTCGCCATGATTGACGCCGATACTGTCCAGGAGTGCCATGATATGGCTCTGATATCTCACTTGGCTACTC
>NW_003205473.1:0-1289 GCF_000006405.1 Perkinsus marinus ATCC 50983 | reverse complement strand
TCATCGTATATCCATGCGGCTCAATAAAAGAAAACGAGCTCATGATCTCGACTGATGCCTCACAACTGCATAACAGCATGCCAAAGCTGTTCACATTGTGGCGAACGTTGGAGCGTCATGCCTGTCTCTTTTGCGTTCACTGAACGCCGCTCAGTTCTCGGAACATCGTACATCTTACTTCTGTCATCGTTCAAAATCTGCGCTTCATATATATCATTACCAAGTGTATTATTACTTTATCCAATCTCATACATTCCTATCTGTCTTTGGAGCGTAGCGACTCCCGGAGCGTAGCGACGGGGTTCCACTAGTAAAGTGTAAGACAAGGACTAAAACATTGTCATGACTGAGTCATCAACAAAAGAGGTACGAGACGGCTAGTACGTATGTTCATCCGTATCGTTCTGAAATCATCGAGACGGGCGAAATTACGATACGTGTCACATGTCACATACGTCGCACGATATAGCGCTAGATCGCTATATGGAAAAATGGAAATTGAGTGGTCGTCTGCCATGAGAAGTGGGGAAATTACAGAGTGACTATAGGCTGATAGGTGCTATAGGATGACAGACCCCCCCTTTCTCCAGTTCTCAAGCCTTCAGATAGCCGGTGGATTATACGACGACTAATATAGCCCGACAATGTGGCTGTGACGGTCTTACAAGTGGAAGACTTCCACTGGAAGTAGAACATCCGATAGGAGATGGGTCATCGCGGGATTCATCATCTCGCTCCAGAGTCTCCGACACGACATCGGCAACGTTACGAATCCTAGTACCCATCATGAGTTCGGACGGCGTTACCCCGACTGCATTCACCGTTGAATTAACGGAGAGTTGTACCCAGGATAATGCATCATCCCATGGGATTCTCATATCCTGTAGACGATCTTTAACGATACCGATACGTTTCTCGGCCACCCCGTTGGCCCAAGGCGAGAAACTCGGGATTCGACAGACACGGACCCCAACCGTCACCATCTCACGGCAGAAATCTTCGGTTGTAATAGCATTATCTGCAGTGATGGTGTGTGGGAATCCGAAAATAGGTACCCATGATTTGATGACGTGTCTTACGGCAGTTGTAGTCTTGACATTTTTAACAACCGAAATTTAACAGCCGGAACCTAATCTCGGCGAGGATAGGCGTAATCTATAGCGACGTGTTTGCCACGCTCAGTAAGGACCGCCAAGCCTCGCGGAACTCGAAGGCAGGGCATACTATGTAAACGCATATTCTTCCGACCTTCTAAACAACGGTCACATCTCTGGGTCCACCGTCGGATT
>NW_003215562.1:0-926 GCF_000006405.1 Perkinsus marinus ATCC 50983 | reverse complement strand
CGATGCTCTGTTGGTAGCTGCATAGGCAATGGCATTAGGCGGGCCTTCAGAGGTTCTGCCATTTCTGATACTGCTTTTGTTCTCGCAACATCATTGCTGTTAGTGGAATTTTGGTGGAGTGGTAGATAGCTCAACCGTGCTCTCCCAGTAACTATAAGGTCGTTGGTTCTATCCCTGGCAGCGGTGTTGTTGCCACCGTCACAGTAGATGTATTGATAGTCTCCCAATAGAGCTCGTCTCCCTTTATCTTTCCGGTCCAGTACTGTGGCTCAACCATAGCACTATACTATTGCCAACGGTCAACACATCCTTCGAGCCGTCTTAGTATCCTTATCTCGATCGGCCGTACTGCGGTGGTGGTAAACACCGAGATAGTCTCGGCCTCCTCCCGTGTTACGGTTGTGTCGAAGTTCGTTTCGTTTGAGCCATAGTGCTCTGGTATGAGGCGCCGTCGCCGCCGCCGCCGGTTGGGATGGTGGTGGTGGTGGTGCTATAGTCGGTATTATCTGCTAGTGGACGGTCGTCCATTGTCCTTCTTCGCTCGTGTCTGACTTAGTAAGGGAGGTTCTCCTTGCATTATGGTATGCGTTGTGTTCAACGAGGAGTGGTTGTCCCCGTACTTCCATCAACTGTTGAGGATTTGGTGTGGGATGATTTTCGATTTCGAAAACACGAGTTTGAGGTTTTCCCTAGGATGCCGCCTTCTGATATAGAAGGATTGCAGTTCCTCTTCGCTGAGGAGTTCCCGGCTGAGCAGGAGCAGCGATGTATCCATGGGTTAATGAGGCGGAAGCACATGTCCAGGGAGGAGGCGCTAGGAGTTCACCGAAAGTTGGTATGGTTATTTATGGTATTTTTATGATAGTGTGGCAGATACGAACAGCAATTGTGTCTGCTACGGTCTAAAGAGGGTTTGAGGAGATTAC
>NW_003203894.1:0-1317 GCF_000006405.1 Perkinsus marinus ATCC 50983 | reverse complement strand
GAAGGAGCCACTCAGTCAAATAGTACTCGGTACTTTAACTGATGAGTTGAGGGTTGATTATCAAACTTCGAACTCGTCAGTTTGTCTCATAAGATCGATACTGCGGGTGGGTTGACTATATCACCGCCAGGAAATACGCCCTAGTAGTACAATCAGTCTGCAAGAGCACGCAATAGGTCCTATCGGATAGGAAGATCAACACCGGTGGTACGACTGGAGTATTTTTACTTCAGCCGGGAGTTTTCCCATTTTATCCATTTCCCGTTCACTTGTCCCCTTCTAAGGAGACAGTATTGCTGTTGATAGATCCAACTACATCCGTGATCTATGATGAGAGTCCTCAAGCACTAGGTTCTGACGTACATCTCTCAAAAAAGCGAAAAATGAAAAGTGAAATATTTCACTGAGATTTTCTTCGGTGAAATATTTGAAATATTTCATTAAAACATTCTTGAAATCTTTCCCTATAAAAATATGTCAGCCACCCTGCCCTTCCGTTGGAGTCTGCCGTGTACCTCCCGGTCCGGGAGTCTCGGATGGTTGTGACTCGAACCTCGGAAAAAAGTGGAGAGATTGGTAGTGGGGCCGAGGGCAGGATGGAGTCAGCTCTCTGCAATTGCCGGCAATTGCCGTCGAGAACAGCTGAAATGAAAGCAACGATCTCGTTACACATGCAGGAATTAGCGGATGGAGAAGTGAATTAAATGATAGCTTATCCGTATTTCTCTAAGGAGTAAAGAGAGAACACGTCTTTCTATTGTAAGTTACAATTTGTAACTAAGGGGCGAGTCAAGTCAATACGCAAATGTGTGTTATTTTCTGTTGTTAATAAGAATCGATCTGAGACTATATCGCATAAACACTATAAACATTGCTATGAAGATGTGATGTGATAAACTTAACCTTTCGAGACTGTGATAGCGACAAGATGCTCACTATCTCTAATCCCGGAATAGGAAAACACATACTCTTCATATTTGCATATCAAATTGGCACACACTTGAGATTCACTCGTTTTACATGAAGTGAAGTAATACTCTGTGAACAACGTGACATCACGCTATGCGGTAGTTGTGAGATATATTTTTCACTAGCGTTTTCCATATCACACATTCACTACGCCGCATTGCTATCTAGCAGGATGTTCTTGAAGCGGAGAAAACAGTAGTGGCTCCACTTAAAACTGTGCGGAAGATAAGGAAACTCGATCAACCATTCCCGAATGATGGTTTATCCATATTACATCTTGAATCTAATTAACCAACTCAACGCTCCGCACACTCCTGCCTTGTTGAGAAATTGACTAATGACTATATT
>NW_003201603.1:0-947 GCF_000006405.1 Perkinsus marinus ATCC 50983 | reverse complement strand
GGACACAGCGGGCCGGTGCGGAGCAAGGGTTGTTGCCTCCTATTGGGTGGTAGCGCCCACAGCGATAGCACAGAGAACCTTTGCTGCTCATCTTGGCTACCTTACAGGATGCTAAACCCAGGAATATTCGACCGTCCGTAGCGAATCTGCTCAGTATTGAGCTGGGCCCGCGAATTATTGCGAAGCTCTGAGTCTGCTTGATGACAGTGGTCCTAGAGGTGTCCATACCGTTCTTCTTTCCCAAGTAATTCAATAGGAACTGGCCTGAGTACGATCCCAGCTCGGAAGCACCTCGGGGGAAGAGAATCTTGATGGTGGATGTGTTTCTCAGGATCTCCTTGGTGATGAGGTTCGGATCCCTGCCGATCGAACCAACAGCAGCATTCCATTGACGTCTGTCTGGGAGGAGCAGGCCTAAGCCTCCTCCCGACAGCGAAGGTGCGAGAAACACGCACGCCATTTAGAAGGCCGGATACGGCTGAACGAACGGTCTCCAACTCATCCGCGGAAAGGCTATCCCAGCGACCGTTCGGCTCGATCTTTCCTCTGAGAGTTACACACAGGATGGTTGACTCATTTTCCGATGGGTCAGGAGGCCCAGCTTGGCCGTGACCGCGTGCCGGCTGTCGCGGTGGAGGAGCTCGATGGATGGGAGGGCGTTGTCTACGTTGTCGGTTCTTCCTGCGAGGTCCCGCTATTCTCCACCCAGAGCTGTCCGTATCACTGTCTGCTGTCTCCTGTGGGACGCTGCCAATGTTTTGTGCTATAGTGCGAGTAGCCGTAGCAGGGGTACCGTTCCTGATTCTCCCGGCGGCAGCAGAGATTGCTGGGAGGCTAGGCAACGCATCCTCGGGAACGTCATTCCTCGATGACGAAGAGTTGATTGAGTGGACCGAGACGCAGTCCGATTCCTGGATGCTGCGAAAAATCTCGGAGTCCACTGAGGC
>NW_003211957.1:0-2950 GCF_000006405.1 Perkinsus marinus ATCC 50983 | reverse complement strand
TGTTGTTGTTGTTGTTGTTGTTGTTGTTGTTGTTGTTGATGTTGTTGTTGTTGTTGTTGTTGTTGTCGTTGTTGTTGTTGTTGTTGTTGTTGGTGGTGTTGTTGTTGTTGTTGTTGTTGTTATTGTCGTTGTTGTTGTTGTTGTTATTGTTGTTGTGGTTGTTATTGTTGTTGTTGTTGTTGTTATTGTCGTTGTTGTTGTTGTTGTTGTTGTTGTTATTGTTGTTGTTGTTGTTGTTGTTGTTGTTTGTTCTTCTCTCACCATATATCACCTTTTTATTAGTGTCATCAATTGTTCATCCTACTCCAGCACTACGGTGCTTGGAATTCATTATTATCATTTACCTGATAATGAATCACAATACAACCACATGTCGTCATCGCCGATGTCATCTATTACTGCTTCCTATACTACTCCTCCTCATCATCGACCTCTCCCGGACCTATTCCGTATCTGCCACTGAAGTCCTGCCGATACCTGCCTCGCCCAGTCGGTCATCCGTGTCACCAATAGTGTCACCAGCCAACGTTGGTCGACCAAGGCAAATCGACGATGAGGCCTCTCAGGTGAGATTGATGATAATAAGGGGGAAATAAACGAGATATTTCCCAGATAGTATGGCCGAACCTTGAGCCCACCTACCCACCTGAGGAGCACTTCGACTGGGACTTGGTGATAGTAATACCAACACACATTACGGAGTTCTCGAGGAGATGTGCAGTGCGAGACAGTTGGGCTCGACAGCTGAGAGGACATGAACAGGTAAATCGTCGTTATAGTAGTTAAATGGAGTTTCATCTGTTCAACGCAAAGTGATGTAAATTATAAGATGTTTACTTCTCCGCGATCGATAATACAAATATAGGTGATTTTTTCATATCACGCGTGCAACTTGAATATTGTGGCATTTTGTAGGGGAATAAATATGGTCGCAGAAGTGTGAAGTTGGTTTTCATCGTTGGTGCCCACGCCCCGGACGACCGTACTCGAACGATGGCTGAGGCTGAGGAGAGACAGTTTGGTATGCTTGAATGGTAAACTAGTAAGACTCAGAGTTTTCTATTAAGGTGATATACACGTCCTACCTTCTGAGTTCGTCGATGAGTACCGCTCCCTGGCAACAAAAACGAGGCTGTCAATGAGAGACGCGGTCCATAACATAGGAAAGTAAAAGGGAAAAAAATTTAGTAAATTTTCGGAAATTTCTGCTATTTAGGTTCCGACTGCTTCTCAAAACGGATACAGACAGTTATGTCCATCTCGAAAGGTGAGTCGTAGAAGAGGGAGAATATGCACATGATTATTATACGGAAATTTTGGGGAAATTTTGAGGAAATTTTGGGGAAATTTTGGGGGAATTTTGGGGAAATTTTGTTTGGATATGTACATTTCTACCCGAATTCGTATATAAACTTGTATAATTAGCTTTGGAAACTCTTCTGAGCTCAGCAGCTGAGGAAAGCGAACATATATTCATACTCCAACACTGTATAGGAAACTCTTCTGAGCTCAGCAGCTGAGGAAAGCGAACATATATTCATACTCCAACACTGTTGATATCAGGTTGCTTAACTTCATTGAGAAGGAGAAAATGTGGGATGACCGACGTGTTTATGCTGGGGCCTTCCGGACAGATGTGGTGGAGTGGCGGGCCGAGGAAAAAGGTTCCAAATGGTAAAACTTGGAAACATTTAGAGATGATTTCTGCATCACTACTTTAAGAGTATTGTTGAGTCCATTTTTCGAAAAAAAATGGAAAAACTTTTCCTATTGTATTTGCAAAACTGTTGAAATTTGTACTATTGGAAAAGAACTCTGGGGCGTGTGTTTAGAATATCCGAGCATATCATCTCGGGAATATCATCCTACGTGATTTCCCGTGATGGGGGTTCTTAACGCGGTTGTTGGCCTGTGCTCAGGTGGGATGGCGATTTCAAGAAAATGACAGGTCTCGAGCACTACCCCTACAATGCCAAAGGTAATAGTAGTAGTAGTAGTAGTAACTACTACACGAGTAGTAGTAGTCGTCTGGTGTTCAGGTGCTGGGTATATAGTGTCCTATGACCTTGCTAAATATCTAGCTGATCCTCCCATCCCACTACGACGTTGGACACATGAGGATGTTGGTGTTGGATCTTGGCTAATGGCTGTTGAGTAAGTAGTGGCTACTACTCCTACTACTACAGTTATTCTCTTCTTCACTATCAGTCATCGTCGTGTGTCGATGCCGGTATCATTCATGACGCCTGAGTGTGGCTGTGGAGCCACATGCGATGAGGATACGTTCTATCAGGATGAGGGTGATGATATCTTACGAAGAGAGTAGGCTATTGTTTGGGGTATTAAATGGATTGAAAGTGATAGAAAAATAAAATTTGGGGGGTTGGTCTAGGGGAAATACCAAATTATCGAAAATAGACAGTATTGGAATAATTAGCTGATATTGAATACCATAAATCTTTCATATCGCGCAGTGATGAGACCTGTCTATGGGAATGGTTAATAGTGATAGTTGGGATTTGATTTTCTAGGATTTCACTGTCACTTGGTGGTTGCCGAATTTTACTGCTTTTCATCATTACCTCATACCACACCAATCCCAACGTCTCTCTCTTCGCATGGTATATCCCCATACACCACTCGTCCCTTCAGGCCAGTAGTCATTGACCATTACGTTCCCGAGTATCTTCAGCGGTGGCGGCAGCGTCGATATGAACTCATTGGAGATGCGTGTTGGGCTTCTGAAAATGATGGACTTCTTCCCCACGACATTTTCGAGGTCGAAGATTCGCATTACCCCTCCTTTACAACAGGGATGATGGGCTATACGTAATGATGGTTTTTATCGGTTACTCCTCTGATATTCGTTCCTTGTCAGTTACCGCTTCCACCCACTAGGGGCATATGGTCATCCGATTTTACCAGATCACACAGACACTCGTTCGGGCGT
>NW_003213772.1:0-1369 GCF_000006405.1 Perkinsus marinus ATCC 50983 | reverse complement strand
AGAATTTCCTAAAATTTTTCTCACAATTTTCATATTATCACCAACACACGTAGTTGACCATGTACATATTTTCCTACACTGAACAAAAGTGTACAAAAATCTCCCAAAATTTCCTCAAAATTTTCAAACATGTGCATATTTTCCCATCACTACCTCCTCAACACTTTCCACAGGGCATTCTGAAATTCCCGGTACCACTACGCCCAATTTCGGATGCTCAAAAATCTGCAACGCTTCGCCTCCTTCCGCATTGCCACCTACCGTACCTAATCCGTATCTTACTCGCTTGAACCTAAGATACCCTTACTACCCGCACTGAGAAGATCCTGAATTCTCTCATTATATATTTCTATATAAGAAACCCATACCTTCGTTTCTCCTACCACAACAGCCGCAACATGAATCCAATGCAAACTAGTACCAGCATGATGGCATACAATATACATGGTCAACCACATGCGTTGGTGACGATTTGAAAATTCTGAGAAATTTTTTTCCTTTTTTGCCGTGCGTAAATTTCAATTTATGAGAATAAGTACATGGTCAGCCACATAAGCTGAAAATTCTGAGAAAATTTTGGGAATTTCTATTTGGTTTTTCTACACTTTTACCCGAAATCGTACGAAAATTAGTGAGAAACTCCTAAACTCAGCTGAGGAAAGCTATATTTTTAATATTTTTTCAGAATATTTTTTATATATATATACCTGTGGTATCATGCTTCATAGATTCAAACAGGCTCTCGATGATCCTCGGTATTATTCCTTCTTCTTCGTCGTTTCCCATCATCGTGTAGGATTTCCCAGACCCTGTTTGGCCATACCTACAAACGGAGAAATCAGTACGAGAATATATGTTTGGTTTCCTCAACTGAGCTCGCAGGTTTCCTCACTATTTTATGAGAAAAAGCACACGATTTTGGGTATAAGTATACAAAAATCAACGATAATATCGCAAAAAAATTTGTAGTTGACCATGTGCATAGATTGCCGCACTGGGAGAAATCATAACATCACTTTTGGAAAAATATAATTTCGCTTTCCTCAGCTACTGAGCTCAGTTGAGCTTATATACGAATTCGGGTGGTAGAAGTGTACAGAAACCAATGAGAATTTCTCAAAAAAATTGCTGAGAATTTTCATATTGTCACTAACACATGTAGTTGACCATGGACAGCTTTTCCAATACTATTAGCATTTTTGTTGGGGGAATATATTTTCGCTTTCCTCAGCCGAGCTCACGAGTTTCCTCACTAATTATAGAAGTCTATATATGGATTAGGGTAGAAATGTACAAAAATTAAATTAAATTTCCGTAAATTTTCATACATGTACATACACTCCAGAGAGTTTAGTCGTCATAAATCATA
>NW_003214819.1:0-872 GCF_000006405.1 Perkinsus marinus ATCC 50983 | reverse complement strand
TGGTGCACTGGGGTGTAGCGCAACCAGGTGGACATATGGACCTCTCACTTCCACAGCTTGGTAAGTCAGTGAGTGCTGAAAGCTTCTCTTAGTGCTGGGCGACTTTATTCCTACCCAACCGCCTAGCCTGTATTTCAGCCATACCATATTTCGTCCTCATCCTATCATATCCAACGATGCGAAGACGTGGTCTACGAGTACGGAAAGCGTATCTGGTTCTGGGCAGTTTGGCTGTTATTTTCAACATCTACCTTGCCATGGTTCTCAAGTTCGTTCTCGGGGAGTTCTGTGTCGTGTGTTTCACAAACTATATACTAAACGCGATAGTGTTCGTTTGCCTAGTGATAGACACTAGAAGTGCATGTGGTCTCAAAGTGAAGAAGGTCTGAGGTTTTGCCGACTTGCGCCTCAAGGTTTTGTGTTCACAAGTTTTGCTGTATTAGTGATCAGTTGGTTTGATTGCCAGATCGCCACAGATTTATCGTGATTCTCGTGTGATGAATGCTCACACTGATAACCTTGCATCGTGAGGAACAGCTAGTTGGTTCGAGATCGTGAGAGGTATAGTACTTGAACGTGGCTTTGCGCGGCTTTGCCCCTGTTCTTTCTTGCTGGTCACTTATGTTCTTTTTCTGCTCACTGATAGTTTGAGCTGACACACGGGACACCTTATGCCGACACCGAGTTCGGCGAGCTCCATGCCACAGTTGTGTTGGGAATCTTCACTAACCATGAACGGAATAAACTTGATGATCTGCCTGCGGGATCACCTGTCAAGTTGAAAGAGTGTTGATAGGTAGAGCTTTTGTACCTCACTATGGCAACCTCAACTGCGCAGAGCAATAGCCCGGACTTTGCTTCTACACTGCAGT
>NW_003208495.1:0-941 GCF_000006405.1 Perkinsus marinus ATCC 50983 | reverse complement strand
TCGTCAAAGACTGATCAGCGCAATCGCAGATGGTATGTAATCGATGCAAGTCGACCCGCACGCGAAACCACAAGCGATCTGTGCAGCATTTGCGCGCGAGCCATTCTGATCGATTCAATACATGCACATACAACACCCGCATCGGAAGACTGAGCACGGGTTTCTAGTAGAAACTTTCTACGATGTACAAGTGTCGGGAAAGACAGAAATAGCTTCAACGCTAAATTCTGTACTAACTCGTTTGCTTTCACGGTTTGCAGCGTGCGTTGGTAATTATCAAAAATTTGTGATTATCAATTAATAATCTTCAGTCCCTAAGAGCAGCAGCACTACAGTCCTACCACTATAGAGAGTAGTCACGGAAGGCAGCCCATGGACCTCTCATGTACTGGCGAGAACGCAACCAAATCTCGATTGGTGAACTGCTTATATAAAATGATTCGTCAAGAACGACACAATCCCACACAACGTCACAGCATCATCATAACGTTCAAAGTCGACTTCTCATGTAGAAGGACTTTCCAGGGTTCATGATTCCGCGAGGATCCAACGCTTGCTTCACTTGTTGCATCACTTTAATACCCGTCTAAAAGTATAAAGCACATGACTCCTACTGTGAAGGATCAACCTCTGCTTACCATGCCGAACTCGCGCTCCACATAGCGGGCCTTCCCAAGACCAACTCCGTGCTCGCCGCTTACGCTTCCTAATAACACATCATGGTACTATTACCAGTGCGACGATCGAACTCGAGATCAAAGAAGCTCTATTGCCATAAACGAATTGCGGTTGATTACTGTACTCACCTCCAGCATCGAGAACTATATTCGCAAGCCTGTCACTAAATTCCTCTATCTTATCAACCTCCTCCTCCTTGGTCGGGATCATAGCGTGGAAGTTACCATCAAAGATATGTGCAACAATGCACAGCGTGTCCACAT
>NW_003200330.1:0-1025 GCF_000006405.1 Perkinsus marinus ATCC 50983 | reverse complement strand
ATGGACTAGCAGTAGAATACTCTTCGGGACTAGCTGATACGAGAACCTCAGCCGCGACTCATCCTTAATGGACTAACAGTATTTCTTGCCCTATGAGAACCTCAGCCTCGACTCGTCTCTAAGGGACTAGCAAAAGAGTGTTTCTCGTTTCTATGAAAACCTCAGCCACGACTCGTCCCTAATGGACTAACAGTGGCGTGTTCCTTGTCCCTATAAGACAAGTTAGCTCACTGTAAAGAGTGGCGTTCGGTTAGTGAAATTCTCGCACCGTTTCGCCTGGCATAGTAAACACAACAGCTACTTAGTTTAGAGCAGGGTAGAGTTTTCAGTCACTCAGTTGAGTGGTGTCCTTCTACGAGGGAGTTGGGTGAGACCGCGCCTGGCAGTGCATTAGCATCTGAAGGCAACGAGCTGGTGGCTTTGGTAGCTAGACTAAAACGCCTCTTTGGGCTAGCCGCTACTAGCATCCCCCGTAGGAAGGTTGAAAAAATTGGTGGCAACAAACCGTGCCTACACCAATACATTAATAAAGTGTAGTAGACAAAGACAGAAAGACTTTACATCTTAGATTCTAGCTCAATCGTGACGCACTCACTCTTGTTCATAGCGTCACACAGACCAGGGGGACATGATTGTTGTGTCAGAGGAGTGCTTCGCTCTCCCCGTAATTGTCGGGCTCCACTGAGACGCATTTTACGTCTGTTAATGGATTAACTCGGGTAGTCAATAACCGGTCAATAACAGCTGCAACTCGTCCCTAATGGACTAGCAGTAGAATGCTCGTCGGGACTAGCTAATACGAGAACCTCAGCCGCGACTCATCCTTAATGGACTAACAGTATTTCTTGCCCTATGAGAACCTCAGCTGCGACTCGTCTCTAAGGAACTAGCAGTAGAGTTTTTCTCGTCCCCATAAGAACCTCAGCTGCGACTCGTCCCTAATAGAGTAGCAGTAGAATGCTCGTTGGAACTAGCTGATACGAGAACCTCAGCCGCGACTCATCCTTAATGGACTAACAGTATTT